>NW_009629669.1:0-51400 GCF_000690535.1 Cariama cristata
TCCCCCGCTCCAGAACCCACAAAGACAATGTTTGGTGGTTTAGAGCAGGAAATGAAGACAATTAATATCCAGTTGAAACCAGATGTCATGTTAATTAAGCAAATAGTAAGCTAGTCCCCCCAGGTGTCACAGGTGATGGAAGTTCCTCCTGTTTTGTTCTATCTGTGGTCAGTACTCCCCTGCTCATTTCAAATATTTGTCTAGTCTCTAGTCTCTAGCAAAACAGGTCACATCAATCTTGCTATATATAATAAGCCTCAAAATAAGCTAAAAAGATAAAATACATAAAAGTGCTTGGTCCTTTGCAGTTGTGCTTACTAAAAAGTAGATAACCATGATCTCAGCTCCCTGCAACCCCTTCTCTCAAGTAATTGCATTTTATTCCTTGCAATATCTCAGTATTTTATTGTATAATAATCTGTGATAGAATTTGGCCAGGATGAAAGCCTATGGCTTAGTGTCTTGCAGGACAGCTCTAGGTTATATTAGTTGTTATAGGCGACCCTGAGATTCCCTGTGTACATGTTCTGTTGCTTTGCACTTTCTGTAAGCACCTGCTGGTGGTTATTGTCAGAGGAAGGCTTTTGAATTAGATGAACCTTTATTCTGCTTCAGTAAGGCCAGTGTTAATTTATGCCAGATGGGAAAATTATTTTCTTTGAAAATAATTTCTTTCCTCAGCAAGCTACCCCTTTAAACTAGTGTAAGAAATGACTACGTAATTAGAAGTGTATGTAAATTCCACAGAGACATATAGTAGGAGGACCCAAGCATGATCAAACTATGGCATCTCATGAAGAGGCCTGGAATATAGAACAAACAAGTCATTCCCTCCCTTGCCATGAAATCCAACCACCAGGAGGAAACTGCTGGAATCTGAAACTGCACACTATATGCTGGGTTGCTTGGCACCAGATGATAAACTAATGTGACAGCATTGTATATGCCCCGGTAGGCACATTAGGATCTTGGCCAACATGGTGAGCAAACTGGAAAAATATGTTGATCATTTGGAGGGACTGGTGCGGTTGGTGGCAGAGAAGAGGAAGATAGATGAGCTCTTGTCATCAATGTTGTCTGGTTTTTTTGACTGACAGTCTGTACAAATGTCTTGCTAACCAAAGTGTTGCTCTATCACGCTTGAAATTAAGAAACAAAAGCCAATGGAGGATGCAAAGGAAGCCGGGAAAGAAATAGGAAGGCAATATTGGTCAGCATGATGGACAGTGATCTCCATACATCGCTTCCCTTGATTCCTACTGAAGTTTTGGAAAATGCTTTCAGTACGTTCTGCCTATTTCCAAAACAAATCAGGGCAAATGAAGGAAGTGGAGAACAAGAAACAGTGGTCACAAAAGAAATTATCCCTTTTCCTCCTCCTTTTCAGCTTCACTGGAGAGAGCAGTTCATTGCTTGGTACAGCTGCAACTTGTGTTCTCTCAGCATCCCCCTTCAAGTGGTCAGTCTCCTAAATGACCTGTACAGCCTTTACTATAAAATCATTAAAACACATGGTGTTTGGCACTTTCTGGCTATTGAGCAAATAGTCCTGGAATAGCAAAGCTTTTGTCGTGACTCTTCTGCTGGCCTTGGAGAGGAACCTCTGCTAGAATAACTCAGTAGGCAGGTTAGTAGCAAATGCATTTTCATAATCTATTAATGGGTGTGAGAAGGCAACTTGTTTCCCGATCTGCCAGAGAAAGTTGTAAAGTGGTTTAAGATCTCTCCTAGGAAACACAACTGAATAAAATTTCTGTTAAGTCCAGTGAAGGACCATTGATACAGTAACTTCAAAACATGTTTGGTTTTTTTCCCCCCACTTTTCTTTACTTTTTGGAAAATAGTCACTGCAGGATTAAAGGTTCAGATTTATAGTCACTGCAGGATTGAAGGTTCAGATTTTTTTGTACCCTGCACCCCACATCTAGGACATGCAATAAGAATAGTTGCGCTTTTTTTGTTGCTAAAGGTAGAAACCACTGGTGATGCTTATATGGTGGACAGCAGCCTACCTGTCTGCAGTGGGATCAACAACGCTGAAGAAATAGCTATTATGTCTCTAAAATTCCTGAGTGCTGTGATTAATTTCGAGATAGGCTGTATACCCAGAGAGAAGCTGAAATTGCGTTGCTGGCTTTCACACAGGTAAACAGGCTGAGTTTGACTGGTTGTGAGTTGGGGGTGGAAGGCCGGGTACATCAGAGCGTAAGTATTGCCACCCACTGAGGCATGATGGCACACCTATCACGAGTGTGAGGTAAAACCTGTTGATATAAACTTCCTTCCCGGTGATTAACTTTTGGGTTTTATCTTATGTTTGCTATGGGTGCCTGTGATTTATTACTGTGGGTCACCAGGTACATAATAAATTGTGTATCAGAACCCTTAAATTTGTTGTCTTGATTTTCTGTATGTACGGAATTTCTCTTTCCAATATAGTTAAAATAAATGCAAAATTTTCAAGTTTTCTCAATTCACAATTCATCCTCAGAAGTATCAGATCAGGCTACATATTTTTCCTTGATGACTATTTCTGTTGTTCCCATAACATTCCCCTCTTACTGGAATGAGTACCAATCTGATGTGCCCCCCCTGCCGTGACCTGCTCATGTCATTGTTTCTGCCTCAGGTTTTCCCACTTTGTAAAGGGAAGATTAAATCTTCCAGATTAATCAGTTGCTGTTTTTAGAGTACTTTGAGGTAGTCAATAAATGGTGCTGGCATAGAGGTGCAAGACAAGGAGAAGTGCTCAGAATGCTCTTATCAGGGCTTATTAATCACCATGTAAATTTATAGTACTATGCAAACATTTCACAGTGATAAGACCTCAGCTTTAGCGTTAGACCTCAGCTTTAGCGCTCACCATGGAACAGGATCTACATGCCCCACTTCCTGTCATGCAGGACTGCAAGAAAGACATTGAGCTGCTGGAGTGTGTCCGGAGAAGGGCAACGAAGGTGGTGAAGGGTCTGGAGCACAACTCTGATGAGAAGCGGATGAGGGAACTGGCGTTGTTTAGTCTGGGGAAGAGGAGGCTGAGGGGAGACCTGATGGCTCTCTACAACTGCCTGAAAGGAGGTTGTAGCCAGGTGGGTGTCGGTCTCTTTTCCCAGGCAACCAGTGACAGGACAAGAGCACATAGTCTGAAACTGCGCCAGAGGAAGTTCAGGCTAGAAATGAGGAGGCATTTCTTCACAGAAAGCGTCGTTAGGCATTGGAATGGGCTGCCCAGGGAGGTGGTGGAGTCACCATCCCTGGAGGTGTTTAAGAAAAGACTGGATGTGGCACTCAGTGCCATGGTCTAGTTGGCATGGTGATGTTGGGGCAAAGATTGGACTCAATGATCCCAGAGGTCTCTTCCAACCAAATCAGCTCTGTGATTCTGTGATTTGGTGAATAAATCTCTGCTGAATGTGCTTATGGAAAAGCAGAATGAAATTTAAACCTGCAAGATCTTCTCAAAACATATTTCAGGGCCATGTTACTGACAAGTCTGTGCTATCTGTTGTGGCTTAATTGTCTTTTTAAAATAAGGTCAATATGATACACATCCTGAATGTCTGTCTTAGGCGTATTGACATGTGTTGCTGTGGTTGCTCCCAGAAGAAAAACGCTGATGATGTTTTCCAATTAGAGCAGGTGAATGTAAGCAGAAAAGCAGACTGTCTTGCAACAGGGTGGGATCCCTTCCAGTGATGCTTTGTGTCACAGTGTGTAAATGCCCAGAGAGAGCCAGTCTGTAAGGAGGAGCGTGTTAATGTGGATGAAACTACATGCAGAGAAACTTTAGCAGCAGAGGAGGCACAGGCTGCTCAATGTGGAAAGCAATCTGGGAAGGCTGGAGACTGGTTGCACCACAGAGCAGCTGTTTGCATTGCAGGTGGGCTTTGTGTAGGGGAATTTCACGACATTCTGTTAGAATTTAGAACTGGAATATGTGTAATGTCATTGCTTTTAAAGAGCAAGCTAAGACATTAGGTGGCTACTAGGTTTTCCTTGTAACAACAAAGTAAAGAAAAATGTATTGGAAGGCAGGCTGATCTCTATGTCTCAGGGTGCAACGCAGCCTCTGACAGAGCTCAGGACACCAGTCTCTCCATTGACTGCCTGACTGCAAGAATGATTATTTATTTCTCTGGAGCCACTGGACTTGACCTTTGCAGGGCCACAGTGATACGCTACATGAAAAGGCTGTGGGGTCCAATCAATCAATAGCTATTTTTTCCTCTGCACCTGTGAGTGACAGCTGCCCTTTGGATGGAGATAACTTGAAAAGATTTGATCTTCAGCATGGAGTGAGGAGGTTCACTCCTAATACAGGCTAGGTACTTCTATGATGTGTTTTGTATGTGTCAAGTCATGGCTCTTGTGATACTATTCTGAGATAAGTAGGGTTTTTCCTTGTCCCTCACTGGGACATTTAAACAAAATGTCATGGATTTACAGAATAAAGATATGAAGTTGGTGTTTAAATTAGGATTAAGATGGGGAGTTTATATACACGTTATCTGGATCTGAGACGTTACCTGTGTTTATAGTGTGTAACATATTGCCAATTCTGGCAGCATATGCAATGTTTACCTCAGTGTGCTACTGAGTCGAGATTCCCCCTACAGAAAGGCTTGCAGCCCTGATGCTGCTTCAGTCCTTTCAGGGCTGAGTTGGCAAGGGATGCACTAGGTGGGCATGTCAGGTCAGACCTGGTCTGGCATCTCTGCAGCAGAATCAGTTGCATGTCCTCTGATAACCAGCTACTGAGAATTCGTTCTCAGGTTTGGATTTGAAATTGTGAGATCCCAGCACAGGATATAAGGTATAATGCTTGACTATAATTAATTCTGACTTGACAGTCTCAGAGCCTACTCTTTCTCTTTCACTGTTTGACCTGGGGTGGAGGGAGTGGAAGGAATCACAGTGCCATGGCACTGCATGTTTGGGGACATTAAATACAGAGCATCAAGGATGGAAAGTACCAGCTTGCGTAGGTAGCATGCTTGCTGGTTTGTACTTCTGAGGATTTTGTGTTAGATCTGACTCACTCTTTCATTGACAATTTCTGTTGGACTTTCTTAATCGTTATTTGCATCTGCAGTGACTGTCAAACAAAGGCCATACAGGTTAGTAGTGTTTACCATTTGCAAGTGAGAAATCACCTATATTTCATGAACAAAACATTGTGTAAATGTGTGTCACTGTACTAGTGATATTGTGCTGCAACCTGTGTTGTTATTGTCTTGACACCTGTGTGTGTTCATATCTCTACTACTTCTTGCCATGACCTCAGTGGCCTTGTGCTCCAGCATTGCAATGCCAAACTGTGAGAAGGAAAGTATGTAAAAACTCATGCCTCATTAGAATTCATCCAAATGGGAGGAAGAATTAGGACAAAACCAAACTGTAGTCTGTGGGAAAACAAATGTTGGGTTCTAAACAGATTATCTATGTCCCCTGTAACTAACTTTCTTTTCCCTGTGTTTCCATGACCAGCCTTGAGTTGCACTTTCAGATGAAGAGATTAAGGCAAGCATCTTCATGCCCCACCAGCTGAAAAAGATCCGTCATTATAGTGCTTTTGAAATGAAGTCTATCAAGCTTCAGCTTGTGCTAAAATCTTTTGCAATCATTGCATTTTCTGATACTTGCAACATAAAGAGTATTTAGTAGAATAAATAGTGATAAACCATATGCAGATTAGGAAAAAATGAAGGTAATTATAGTCCATATTTTTTATGCAAGCTATTTAGGATGAACAACTTGTGCTTTCTTAAGGAACAGTACTTCCTGAGCTGAAATCTGTTCATATGTTGCTGCCTTCTCTGTCAGATAGACCTTTTCACAGTCATGTCTGGGAGCTGTTTTTCAGTTATGTTTTGTTTGTTTGGTTTTAGCAATAAACCGTTTCTGGACTGTAGGGAGATAGTGATCCGGACTTGGATTGGTAATAGGGCTTTGCCTCTCCTGCAACCACAGCTCGCTGGCTGCATGAGCCCCACTCAATACAGTAACACATATAGGAAAGATGTCTGGAGAAGAGGAGGCTGAGGGGAGACCTTATCGCCCTCTACAACTACCTGAAAGGAGGTTGTAGTGAGGTGGGGATTGGTCTCTTCTCCCCAGTAACTACCGATAGGACAAGAGGAAACGGTCTCAAGTTGTGCCAGGGGAGGTTCAGGTTGGATATTAGGAAGAATTTCTTCACTGTAAGAGTCGTTAGGCATTGGAATAGGCTCCCCAGGGAGGTGGTGGACTCACCATCCCTGGAGGTGTTCAAAAAACATTTAGATGTGGCGCTTCAGGACATGGTTTAGTGGGTTTATCGGGCATGGTGGCATTGGGTATACAGTTGGACTTGATGATCTTTGAGGTCTCTTCCAACCATAATGATTCTATGTACGCCCAGAGGCTTCATCCCACAGTGGGCAGGAAGGTGGCCTGGGAATTCGCAGGCACACCTCACAGCTGCTGCAGTCCTGCAGGGTTTGTTCCAAAGCAACACTTATTGCATAATCAGGAAGAAAATTAATCAACCTACCAAGGAAAGTGAGTTCAAGGCTTTCTGCACAAAATAGCCACGATAGGAGAGCACTGACTGTTGCCAAGACAAGGCCAAAAAAAAAAGCAGGCATTGGAGAAGAAGGTGGTGTGTTAATCTCATTTGGCAAGGACAAGAATTTGAAGAGGTAAAGCCACTTGGCAGGTGTTGAAACTTGGAGTGTTAGTGGGAGGAGGAAAGGGAGGCAAAGCAGCAAATGGGGTAGAAAAACCTGCAGGGTCAGTATCTCTCATCAAAATGTTTGGTCGTACACAAAACATTCAGTAGCTCTGCTCTGCTTTAGAAACTTGTACCACTAAGAAATACTTCGAAGTGATAGATCTTGTAACTCTGCTCTGTGTAAATCAGGCAATTCTGTCCAGAGGGTGCCCTCTGTTGTACGTAATGGCTAAATGCATGCCGTCACAACGGACCGTTTTTCTGCAGGCTGTCAGGGTGGATGCTGTCTGCTGTAATTTCAGCTTCTAAACAGCTTTATTTTTCTCAGTTACTTATAAATACGTATAGACTGAGATTACACCTAGAGGAGCAAACAGAGGGGGATCTGTGTGTATTTGAAAACTCTGGCTGTAACGTATGCATGTTCTAGCTATGCATAATCTTCGTAACAGTGAGGTTTCAAAAAGAACAGGGAGCTGAAAATCCTTAATTTAATAAATTATTCAGGAGGTTTCCTCTCTGCAAACAATAGCAAACATTCTATAATGTGCTTCCGCTGCAGTATGTACAGACAGAGGTACACCCACTGCGTTCATTAATAGGAGGTTTAACAGCTGTAGTCATTCTTCTCTCTTTCACATTTAGGATCTTGGAAGCTTCATGGAAAAGGCCTAGGAATGTTTCTTACACTTTCAAGAGTTTTGTTCAATATTGTTTTAGTAATTACTGGAAGGAAGGAACCTACCATCACTCTTGCTGGGAAACTGTTTCATGTCCTGATATTTCCTGTTCTTTAGAAATCATGATTTCCCTTTCTAGTGATTTCTTCTTGCTGTTTAAGAGCTCTTGTTACTCAGGTACACAGCTAACACCTGTACCCTGTTGTATCTGACATCAGCATTGTCTTCAAGGAAGCTTAAATCTCATTAGCTTGTTTTCCAACCTCAGATGTGCTTAATTTGCATCCACACCATGCAGCTGTCCAGCACTGAGCTTGTCCAGTCAGTGAGACATCCTACTCCTAACCGTGTTGTACCTACTGCAGCACGTGTTGTACTCTATTTAACCCAACCAATCAATACTGACAAGACTGAGAAGCAGGAAAGAAATGTCAGGTAATTGATTCTGAGGACCTTCTAACTATTGCTACATAAAAAGCATCCTTTTCTCCCATCCTTGACATGTTAGGTTAGTTTTCATCTTGTTCAAAGGCTTCACGCATCAAGCTATGACCTTGCAAGACCAGGCCTGGAGGGGAGTTTGGTACCACACTGAGAATGACAGGGAAGGGAGATCCTGAAGGTGAATTTGGCATTGAAAAATGCTGAGTTTGCATATCCCTATTCTTTTTGTAGAAACAAGTACTGTTGGCATCACAACTCTTTAAAAGGAGGCATTCGTAGAATACATAACCCTTGGGTTTTCACTAGTTTAAAATGGCAGCAGAGACTGGGAAGAGGCAAATCTGCTTTGCGATTCTCCAGTATTTGAGGCAGAAAGCTCATGGAATATTTTATTTATCTGGTAAAATGGTGCACAAGGATTTTTTGTGACTTTCATTTTTCCTCTGTAGAATAAACATCTTCAGTAAAGAAGTCCAGGTCCAAAGAGGATTGGGAAAAGTTAAGAAACACAGCTGGGCTGCATTTTATAATAAAACAGCACAAAATCCAATCGCAAAGAGTAGGTGGAAGATGATACCTGCAAGAGAAACACAGAATAAATGTGAATACTTGCCTGTGAGCTGCCTTTCATGTTCTCTTCCCACCCCTGTCAGTCCAACTGCATGCTCTTAATGTGGCTCTGTCACCATATCAAGTTTTAACAAATAGGCTTTGAAAGACCTTTTTCAAACCGTCTCCAAACAGAAATGCTTTCACAAGTCTCTGTTGAGCCAGTGAAACATGCTTGTTCCTTTTTGGTAAGAGGGTGTGAAAATAAGAGAAAGTAATATTCAGTATTGGAAGTTATTGGTATGATTTTATTGTCCGGAGTGAGGGATGTGCCAAAAAGAGGAAAGCAAAGTGTATGACGTTGAGAAATAAAATTTTATTTTGAAACATTTCCCTTTCCATCAAATTTACTAGATTTTTCAGCTCTTTCTTTGAGCTATGGGTTTTATGTTGACAGAGTCACTCAAAATCCATATTTGGGACTGATATTTTCATTGTCATACTTTGCTATTTACCTGAGAGTGTGTAAAATCTGGATAAACCTTTGCCTGTATAAAATAAGAGAGAAACATAACATTGGGATGGCATGTTTAAAATAGGGCAAAGTGTACCAGCGTGCTTCGTAAAAGCAGAACGGATAACATTGGCCACATTTTGAAATTCTGGCTATTTCCTCCTCTTGGCTTTACTATCTGAAGTTATAAAAGGATTCTCAGTTCTTTTATCTTCTAAAATTGATAGGATTTTACTCATGCTACATACTAAATTGTAATAATGCTGCTCTGTGTGTATTTGTCATTTTAAATTGGCTTTCAGGTTGGTGTGGATATAGTTGATAAACTAGTGTAAAGGGCTTTAGTGAAAACATGATTTAGGCAAACCTTGTTCCAAGGACCTATTTGAAAAGATGTGCTGGATCTGCAGAATTAAATCAGCTCAGGGAGGAATTCCTGGTGCGTCCAGGAGGCAGCAGTTAGAGGAAACAGGCACTGTTTTATAATGGAGAAACCTGATGGCAGTTCAGTTTGTGTATCAGGAGGGACAGGCACGAAGGGTTACCCTACCAGAGTTAGGCGTAAAGAAAAGCTTTCCTGCTGCTCCTAAGCCTGACCTCTCTCCCGCTCATGTGCAATCTATCAGAGCTTGCTGGGCTGTTGCTGAGGTCAAATGCAGGTGACCAGACTTTACATTGCTAACCTGGTGTCTAAGTGGTTTGGCCGTTTATCACTAATGCCAAATGGGTGCCTTTACTCACTTTGTAAATGAGGAGAGTTTCACTGAGCTCTTCTGCCAGAGCCTGGAGCCTTGAGAGGACCAACTTCTGTTCAAGACTCCTGCTGCCACAGGGAAAAGGGCTCTGGCAGAGGGCTTCGGCTCCCTCTGCTTGCTCCTACGCTGCAAGCCATGGCTGGCTCCCAACTTCAATGCTTCCCAAAGGCAGAAACACCCCAGAAATCCAGTCACTTACTGCGTACAGCGATCTCTGCCACTAAAACACCTCCAGTTTGTTCCATGCGCTGTTTTCGTTTGTCACATGTCTCAAGAGATCAGAGAGAAAGCCATGTATACCAACAAAATTTAAAACAATAAAAAAATCCAAACCCAGTTCTCATGTTTCCTACCAAGGAAATGAAATCTGTATCAATATTGCTGCATGTTTTCTAGACATTTTTTATCCTGTAATTATTGCGGTGTTTTGGTGCAGGAGAGATTTAAGGAGAGTCTTTATGGTGCGTTTTCTGAGGATTTTGGTGTGGCACAGTGTAAGTGCTCTTTCCAGTTGTGAGATGGCAGGAGCCCAGATGGGTGTCCGCTTGCTCATCGCAGGTCCTCCTGGGCTGCCCTTTCCACCCTGCCTTAACTCCTGTTAAGAAGGAAGGGGGGAGCTGAGCTCCATCTATTTAACCCATGACCTCTGTGAAAGCTTCTGTTGTTGTTTATTGCTAATTATAATTGTTGCCCATTGAGTAGAAACAGGAAGCACCAAATCCCTTCCATATAGATCAGCTCATGTCCAGCACTAATGATGCCTGTCACAGCTGACAAGATCTGTATTGGAAGCAGTGCTCTACAGATTAAAGGCCCTTGTCCATCCCCTGACCTTTGCAGATCCCCAGCTGTGGGCATTGTTTTTTTTTAACAAACTCAGTGTGTGGTAATTCTGGTTATTAGTTGCTTGTAAGCATAGACCCCCAGCTTGGTTCAGCCTTAATTGCAGCAGACCACCAACTGCATTTTTGGGTTGGAAGTGGACTGGAGGGATGTTAGCCTGATTGAGCAATTATCCTATGCTGGAGAGTGAGGGGGGAATTCCACCCTGTGCCTGAAAGGATGATGTAGATATTTGGCAGTACTGTCAGAAAGGCAGATATGGAATACTGGTTTTGTGTTTTCTTTTAACTCTTGTCTGTGACTGGATAAAAAGTTGAAGAAACCTTTAAAAACAAACAATAAAATCTAAGCCCAGAGTTTTTTCTTTTGTCTTTGAAACTTAGAATTTCTAACAATGAATTTTTGTCAAACCTGCAAGTTTTGCACAAATCAGTGTCCCCTGCTTAGCACTGAGACTGGGTAATAAACTGCTGTCTTAATTTGGCTCCTGGACTGAGAAAGGGTTTAGAAAGAAAAGTTGGTTTCACCAGGAGTGACGCTTTCTCTTCTCCTGCAAGAAATATTCCTTGCTGAAATGACATTATGTCAGCTAAGGAGTATTTTGGGCTTTCATTTCAGGTTAAATAAAATTCAACTTCATTTTATAGCAATGACACATTCATTGCCTGAGAGAAAGAATAGCGAAGCTCTGACTTCCTGAAGGAGGGAGAGAGAAGTCTTTAAAGAAAGACACTTTAGGACCCCTCACCCTTGCATCAGTTGGTGCAAGCAGTGGGTACCTGCCCATGCTAAATAGCATACATGGATAGCACCCTCACCTCATTCCCACCTAAGGTCACAGGAACCTACTCTTTGACCTCAGTTCCTGCTCCAGTGACAATTTATGTATTTCATGCCAAACAGGATAGCTGCAAGACCGGTAACTTACTGCGGCACTACAGGGTAGCAGAAAGGACTTTCCCTGGGAAGGGGGACTGGCAGGTTTTGTTTGACTATCGATGAACTTTGAGCCAGGTTCTCCTGCTGCCCCCAGTGTGCCCTCACTCTTCTATTTGGTAAAATGGAAAAAGCTATACTTTCTCCCTTTTTTCAGGCTTGTGTTTCACTGTAGCTGTTTGTCAGACAGGACTGTAGTCTGGGATATCGACAAGAACTGAGTTTTTCAATGGCTACCTTATTTCTCAATACGTTTAAACATGTTGCCCAATGTTGCATACAGTGCCTGTGGCATGACAGGTCGGGGTGCACGGCTGGCCACTCCGGTTCATGCATTGTGGTGGCTCCATCTACTGAAAGCCCTGGCACTGGCTCTGCACTGAACACACCCTCAGGAAGGTCTCAACATCCTCTGTCTAAATTTAGAACTGTGTGTTTCTTTGGGAGGAAGGCCTTACCACCGGGCAGGAGAACTTCTCGCTGTCACAGACGTGCGTCTCGCAGTGCAGCCAGACCTTGGACAGCTTGGGGATGTTACGGAAGCGGAATGCATTGAACTGGAATGTTGCCCGGCTCGTTTTCCCGTTCTCATGCACAATGATGGAGTTGTCTGTGCCACACCTGTGTTGTGTACGGAGAAGCAGTGTCAGAGCCTCCATGGCTTCAGTGAAGCATCTCCTGAAGTTGCAGTCTGATGAATGCATTTGCCCTGCTGTGGGCCAGCTTCTATTTTGCCTCCTCATCTCCCAGTCCCCAGCTTTCTGCCATCCTCGGGGCTGGGCTGGGCAGAGGTGCTCCCCTGGGTCCCACCAGCACCTACCCCTTGGTGATCAGAGGCCAGTGGATCTGATAGAAATACTCTGAGGAGGGAGTTGCCCAGCAGTTATTGAGAACAACTTTGAACCTGAGGAGATACAAACCCCAGATTAGCAAGGAAAGTACCGATTTCCAATTTATTAAATGCTCCTTCCCTTGCCTACCTGTCACTTAAGCCCTTAGCTTCCACTCCAGCAAATATGTCGGAACCAATTTCTGATGTTTCAATGACGAAAGGGGCTTCTTTTATACTTGAAAACTTCGCATTCTTTGAAAGACAAAGAGAAAGGCATCATATGTAACATGCGAAGCAAAGGCACGGGGCAACTTCAGACAGCTCTGGAGGGATGGATTCCAGAAGTCTGGGTTCTTATTACCTGCAAGCTCCAGACTGTACACCCAGTAGTGGGACTATTGCAAGCCCAAGGTGGTGCTTAAAAATATTTTTGTTAATGTTTGGCTTATAATGATAATAAGTGTCAGAATTTGATGCTATTTGGGTTGTGGTATGTGTTATATCACAGCATGGGTGGGAAGTGAGCTTGCTGCTGCTCCTGGTACACCAGCGATAGTGGGGGAAGCTGGTGGGAGTGAGAGACTAGAGATGACTGTATGGAATAGGAATGGGGTTGGGAGATGGCCATGTATCGGGCAAAAGGAATGAAGACAAGCAGAAATCGTATGCAAAGGTTCAGCACTCTGTGATTTATACCTGTGGTGGCCAGCACGGTGAGAGCTGAGGGGGCACGAGTGGGCAGAAAGAACTCTGACAACTATAGTCATTCATCCACTAAAAAGCCAGCCTGCTCAAAGTAGTGCAGTGTGCAGTGCTCAGGTGAAAAAGTTTGGTTACAAATACACTGAAGTACCTACCTTAAATCCCAGTGCTTTTTCTTGCATAAGATCATAATGAAACTACCACCAGAACTCTATAAAGAGTAACATGTTTAGTCATAGCATTGGTTTACTTAGTTAAATCCACACAGCAGGATTCAGGTATACGTAGTTCTGGAGCTGTTGGACTATCTTTCCCTGCTGTGCTTGCTCAGTTCCCTGGTACTGATTTTCTTATGTACCTTTCCTCGCCTACACGCGAGGTGGCTGTGAGGTACAACAGTATTCCCACTGCAACTTCTGATAGATTGGATGCACTGAAGTTAAGGCTCAAGGCAGTGTTTAGATTAGTGATCCATGGCTGTTAAGTGCCCTGAGAAATTCTCATTTAACCAAAGATTTCTCCCAAAGGAAAGAATTTGCAGAAACATTGTCACAAAACTCTTATCAGTCCTTGTGCTAAAATGAGTTGAACCTAGTACAGTGCTTCTTTTTCCAAACTCTATTACTCTGCACTGTTGTAGAATGCTATCTTGCTTTTCTTCACAACAGGTCTCAGTGTTGAAGGTCTGATTTCCATTCAGGCTCCAGCCTCTCATGCTGCATCACAGTCCTTTGCTGTTAATAGTGTGTCACGGCCTAAAGAGTGAGACTGAAGTGTTTCAACTGGGTTACACTGCAGCTTGGGAGCTGCTTCTGGATGAGGAAATGGGCACATAAAGCACCTGGAAGTATAGCCCACTGGAGGTAGAGGGCTGTGTCAGGCAGCAGCAGAGGTGAATAGCAAGGCAAGATAGATCTTTTATCTCCATTTTGCCAGGAAAAAAAAAAAATTCTTTGAAATTAACCATTTCTCCCTGGTGAAAATGTGAACAAAATAACAAAGGAGTGGTCTATTAGCTTTCTGAGCTTGTTCTGTACTTGTGCTCAGTGGGAAAATGTGTTAGTACAGTTCAACCACTCCCTCCTTGACTCCTGGGATCCCCGTGGCCATTAGAACAAAACAATAATTTGGCAAAAAATTAAAGTACCAGAGATCCGTTGCTCACTGTCCATCATTTGTTTTTGCAGCCATTCTGTCAGGAGTTGACCGGAACAGCGTGGTACCTCCTGGGACCTTGCCAGTATGTACTACTAGTGTGTCGTATATCAGACAAAAAGCCCACATGGGCTTTCATGGGGCACCCAAAGCCTGAAAAAATGTTCAGTGATCAATTGGTGTCCAAAATGCAGGGTATGGGGGGAGAGATTTTCATCAGTCTACCTTGTGGTAAATACTCCCTCTACCTGGCCAATAGATTTAACACAGTTATTAGTTGCTCTTTTTCTAGCTGTACTAAAATAGAGAGGCTGTTCTGGTGCTTTTCATTGTGCTTTGGTGGTAAAAAGACTCCAGGATTGGAAGCTGGCTGCTTCAGCAGCACAGCAGAGCTGTGGGGAGGAGAGGGATGTTTCAAAGGATCGGCCTGATATCCAGGGACAATATTTTGTTGGAAACAGAATTCCAGCATGAGCTAAAGATCTCTAGGGAACACGAAATATCTGTCAGGTGAGAGGACCAGGAAACAAACTGCAAGAGAAATGCATGGAGCTTTGCTGTACCTACAGAGACTATGCAATAGCCGCGGAACCTGCAGATGCATGCTGCTCTTTGAGTGGGACTACAAACAAATTTTGCTTTTTCTTATAAATCCTGTCAGCATGTTAGAAATGTACCTTTTAGCAGAAAAATCTGTCTGATTTGGAGGAATTAAAAGAACAGTTGCCATGTGTCTGCTCTGTTCAGTTTAAGTATATCCTTGTTAATCAGCAGAAACAAGAACCCCTGCATATCCCACTGTAATTATCTGTTCCAGGCTAGTAATGTGCTCCACGACACATAAAAGTCAGGAGCAGCAGCCCTTTTTTTCCAGCTCTTAGGCTGAAGCGTGTGGAAGGTGAAGGTGAAAAGCTGAGTGTCAAAGAGCACTTACAGAGTAGAAGTTGAGGGACAACTGACTTTCAAATGAGCCGGAGCTCCCATTCTTCACATGGACAGTGGCGACCCTGGGGACATAACAAAGTTTCTGTATGAGTGAGACGTGGTGCTGAAGATGGGGTGAGGTGCACTCCCAGAAGAGGACGTACCTTTGGTCAAAGGCAGCCTGGTTCACCAGATAGTTGGCATTGTATGTGCAGCTGAATGAGTAATTCACAGGCTGGCTCTTCACAATTACTGAGGAGTCATTGGAGACGATGGAGTTGTAGAAGTGATAAACGGGGTTCTTGAACTGTGGATGGTGAGACAGAGAAATGTGGGCAGTACTGAGTCTTTGAGGCATCAGGAACAACTTTGTACTTCAAAACATGAAGACTCTATCTGGTGACAGAACACCATCCCCAAGAAAACATGGTTTTGTGCTCTTTATGTGCTGTGCTGCCTACACATATGCCTTACTATAAATGTTCTGTGTAATACAGGTGCAAATGGGTGACTAACACACAGAATAATATCACTAAGCCTGCGAGTATTTTGCCTGTAGATGCAAAGCACAACTATTTGATTCTTCATTCTCTCTGATATCGGAGTTTGCTGCCTCCTTCAATCAGTACTTAAAACCTACTCCAAGCTGAAGCAAACAGGACTCTCTCAAGTGAGTCCATCTGATTTCTCAGTCCAGCTTAGAAACGTTGACCTTGATAGTCTTACCTCTGACTGTGTCCCACAGTATGATTTGTTTTTAGGTGACAGGTCTGGGATTGTGAACTGGTAATATCCTGAGTCGTGGATCCCATTGTAGCAAATGCCTCCAAGTGCCAGCTGATTAACCTCCCATCCATAAGGACACTCCGGAATTTTGGTAATGATAGTTTTAGGATAGCAGTATACCAGAATTACATCTGAAAGGAAAATAATACACCTAGATTGATACTCAGGGGTGTTTTTCTTCCAAAGAGGTGGGTCTGCACACCTACTTTCCATTGGGATTAAACTTCTGTGACGAGCGGTGTGTGCAGGAAGATCCTCTAATGTAAGCAGCTTTTCCTACACAAAGCTGACCTTTGGTTGTTAAATTCTGTCCTCTTTGGAAGAGTTTGGCCTTTGCCTTCTAATCAATGCAGAACTTCATGTAAATTTTGTATGTTTCTGGAATAGCTGATTGAGGAGCAGAGACATTGCTCAGAAACCTGAAGTGAAAAATGGCTGCACTGAAATCTGTCAGATTAGCTTATGCTGCAGAGCTGGCTTCTGTAATGCCACCGACTCTGTAAAATTAATATTGGTGAAGTTGTTTGTTAAGCTTCGGTAGATCTGCACCTTTTTGTAGCAGTGTTAGATCTAGGCCACAATAGATACTCTGCCATTTCTCTCCTTGCACTGGCATTGCAGGACCAGCACAAACTGAATTTTTACAATTCTCAAGTTAAAAGCTAAGATCTAAAAATGAACCAAAAAGCCTAGCCCTGTTAATGGCAATAATAAATGAACTGAAAAGCCTAGCCCTGTTAATAGCAATAGTAAATGAACTGAAATCCTAGCTCTGTTAACAACAATGGTTAACAGCAGTGCAATATGTTTCCAAACAAGGTGATTGTTAATATAACCATGAATATTGAACCATAACTTACGGACTGATTGATTCATGATAGCAGAATTGGACATTTTTCAAAGAGAATCAGGCAGTGTGAATTTGAATGTCTAATGGGAATTTAAAGAGCAAATATTGACTAACCATTAGTGACCTGAAAATTGAGAAAGATTTCCAACTACTACAATCAGAAAAAAGGCACCCTGTCTGGAATTATTCAGTTATTTCTTTTGAAGCCCTTGATACTCTCATTTTTATGAGAAAAGCTTCATTTTGCAGCCTTTCCATGTCAGGGAAAGTCTACTAGGGACCATAACAACTCACTCCTTTTTGGTCAACAAACCTTCAGCACACGCAGGTTGGCTCTGCTTGTGTTGATGGTCTGATTTGTAACTCTGGCAACTTTCCAGCTATGAAAATTCCTGCAGTTCAGAAAAACTGTGCAAATGAAGGTACTGAAATAGATGGCTAGAGGGCCAAATACTTGAGATATACCATGTAATTAGTGACAGTAGTCTGACACCAGTCACACACATACAAAGCAAACACTCTATATTGAGGTGTATTCCAACACATTTCTAAAGCACATTTCTTAATTGTAGTGAATTCTACATTACAGGTCTATCTGGCACCGGATAATTTGAATTTTTAGGCAGAAATCAGTCTGCAATTAGAGCCTTACCTTCAATGATTTTTGTTTTTTCTTGTTTAATATAGCAGTGTGGTTCCGGAGTTCAGCCCAGCACATCCATTCAGCACTAGGCATCTGATTGCAGTCAGCGGGACTAATGCCCAGCTTGGGCCACAAAGGTCTGCTGCATCTAGCCTGTGCTACTGCAGATAATTTCTAATTGTTGTTTTCTTTGCCATTTTATGCCTGAATTCTGCTTGTGCTTACCTTTATCGCACTATGATTATTGCACAGAGTTAAGCATATGCCTAATTCTCTGTGGGGCTAGGATTTTAGGGGTACGTGTTTTACTGCACTAGCTGAAAGCAGATCAATAAAAGAAATGTAAGGATTAGCTCTCCAGAATCCACAGTTTAACTTTCTGAAGAAAAAGCCTTCTACTTTTAAATAGAAAAAAAACTCTTTGGCAGCTTAATTACAGGAGAAGATCATAGGAGACTTAAGTTATTTTACCTGCTTTGTTTGGATTGCAAGGCCCCGCAAGAGCTTGAGCCAAGATGACCAGCAGATAAATAGTAAGAGTCACCATTTCTTGCAATGACCTGAGGACACAGGGAATAAAAGCTGAAATTGTCTTTAAAATTGGAAATAAAAACGATGCATTGACTGCAGACCTGAAACTGTAGCTACTGTTAAACATGTTCTTCTTGCAGAGAGAAACAAATAACACTACTGATATTTTGTCACCCAACTTAATTGCATCTACAGGATAAATATTTCCAAGACCATTATTATCGCTGGGTGACTATTGTGACAATTTTACTTCATGTAGCTCAGTTTTGGTAGCTTATATATTTTCTCCTTTACTGCTAAACGTTGAATTTTTAGGAAAACATACATAGCAGTAATTTACATTTCCACTTCGGGCCTCAAACCGGCAAGATGTTTCCCACAGGCAGAAGAATGTCCAGCCTGTGGGATTGGGACTGGAGTTCTCATATTCTCCCTTTGTAGACACTCTTCAGTGTCTGCCTTAATATACACATCACTAAGCAGACTGTCAGAAGTAACAAATATGATTTAAGTAAAGAAAAAAAATCTTCCTGATTAAGTATTTCCAACAAAAACAATGAGTTTTTAACATTTTCACTCGGCATCTATTTAAAAATATATATTTATAAAAGGCTCATACAGTATATTTCAGTGACAATTCCTTCTAATTATAATCCTATGCATTTTTCAAGAAATTAAGTATTATACCTACGAGATAGGAAGGGGCTAAGTATTTCAGATTTTCATTCCGTCTTATTCCAATAGCTGCGCTGTCAGCTTCCCAGGATGTCCTCTTTCAAATGAACCCAGCTGGCGTTATCTTCGCTTTATATAAGCAATCTTGTAAAAGGAGCCCATCTCTGGTTAAATCTCAACCCGCCAGCATTGTCCAGTGTGGGAGGAAAAAAAAGAGTTATAGAAAAGCAGTTCTCTTCCCCTAGATGGGACTGTATTGCTGCTATTTGATTTTTTAAAAGTCTTTCTATGGTGACTTTTTAACAGATCTTGAAAATAATTGAACAGAAACCTGCTGAAGGTATATATATAATTGGCACAAAATTTTTGTTTTACAAATTAACTACTAAAATGTAGAATTTCTGCAGAGGTGAAGCCACAGCTGCCTTCTAGAATTCAGTGAAAATTTATAGGAATTAGATTCCTGTCTTGAACAGCTTATTGACAACGTCAACTTTTGTACCATACAAATGGACAAAATTAATTTCAACAGATTGTATATCACCTTTGGGGTTGGTTTTTTTACTTATTTTTTCTAAAAATTCACAGGCATGTAATCTGAGTTTAGGTAGAATCTTCATTAAGCCTAAGTATTATACTACACAATTATAGTACCTAATACTACGTGCTTATAAGACTATGTAATATACATTAAATATTACACTATAGGATATGTAAAATTGACCATTGCACAGAAAACTGAAACAAATTTGGTCTTCATATGACCATCAATCATGTGTTTGCTGTATGACAGTCTTGGTCAGCTGGTAAGATCTTCTGGTAACCTATGATGTCCTGTTTGTGTTGGCTTTTATTGATAGGTCCAGAAAAAGGACTTGGGTATGCTACTGCTATTTTACATGCCTGCATAAAAAATGTGGGTTGTAAGCAGTCTTGCCATGTAAACTGGCACGGCCTCAACTTTGGGCACGTGTGTATCCACCCAGATCCAGGTGCTGTTGAGCTACTTACACTCTGGTGTATGTCTTGACTCACAAAACACAGAGGATCTCACTGACCTTGCCTGTGGGACTCAGTCCTGTGGGGCTCCTCAGAGATGATTTCGGTGTCTCCTTCTGCGGAGAGCCTCATTCTGCCCCAGCAATGGCAGGAGTTTGGTGTGGATCTGCCTTCTCTCAAGCAACTTCTGGCATATAGGTGTTTTGCAGTAGTGAAACTGTACTGATTGTCATTAGTCTGGAGTTTTTGAGGGAGGAGGGAGTGGGATGGAGGAGCACAGTGGCTCTGACCTTATCTGAAATGCTAGACAATGTTTTCAGCTCTCCTGTGGGTGAGATTTATGGGAGCACCTTCAGGAGAGCATTCGCTACAAGGAGTGTCTCAAACCAGATGGCATTAGCAAAGCATGGCCATCACTACACCATGCATTGTAAGGGATGCTAGCTCTCACCCAGTGATGATGTGCAAGAGAATCTACAATGACAGGAAAATGTTTATAAGTAATTAGGGTGACTTCTGCTTCCTGCAAAGTGATCCAAAGCCCTAAAGATTGAAGAGCCTATACATTTCTGTGTTTAATTTCAAATAAGAAGCCTGAACCTAGACCTGAAGCTTCGTAAGGATTTCAATACAGAGCACATAATAGGCTGCTCTCACTATTCTTGTGAGCCAAGTTCTGCAAGCCATCACATTCTGATTTAAATGAGATTACTTAAAGATATACACATGGATAAAATCCTTCAGCCAGGGTTTGTTGTTATTTTAATTGAATTAAAGAATAATCCACTGAACAAGAACCAAAGCTCATAAATTATTTTGTATAACCTAGCTAGGGATTATCCTCATCAGAAATCCTAAAATAAGGGAGATTTGATTCCAAATGTCTGTTTTATAGCCTTACCCCAAGTCCAGCAGGCATTGAGGCCTAAATTTGATTTCCTAAACCCAATTCTAAATATATGTTGTGTAAACATTCACTTATTTTTGTCTTTCTGTGTGTGTGAGTGTGTATTTGGTCTGGAACCAGAAACCAGGGTTTCTGGTGAGACATTATGACCCACCCTATTATGGAGCATATATAGCACAGAAACAAGGGGAGGCTTGCAGGAGAAAGCTTGTGACTGTGGGCATGAGGGGGTCCTCATGACCTTGTACAAATGGACTCTTCAAACTCAAGTCATCAGATTCAGCCCTGCGGTTGGACTTGGTCTCTCAGGTCTGCCCACATAGGACTGATTTGGAGCATACGCTATTTGGCTAACCTTGATTAGGCATAGCGTAAATGCTTTGCTAAAAATTATGTAGGTGATCAGCCTCGCCATAACATTAGCAAAGCATTTGAAACACAAATTAGCTTTGTTCTGATGATTTTTAGCAAAACCAGTAATTAAATTATCGTTGCTGTAATGCTACAGGTTTCAATGAAATTACTCCAAGATGGATCCAGTCCCATAATTTGTGAAAGAAAATAAATCTCTCACTATCTTCTCACAGAAAAGTAATCTCCATGTACATAATACCCCTTTTGAGTGAAAGATAGAAAACAGAATTAAATCCATGAAAAAAAATTGGCAGAAGTGCCAGCTGGTGTATAGTAGTTTGCATTTCCATAAGAAACAAGCACAAAATGTACCTAAGCCAACCAGCATTTGATACCTGCTCTGATCAAAGGTGAAGGCTTGGGGAAGGGTTAGGTTTCTCTCAGTAATTGCACACACAGAAAAAGAAAAGTCATTAAATTGCAAAGCAGACCATTGAGGATTGTTGCATTTCCCTGACTCTTTCCAAATCCATTGAATAATCTCAGCAATCTAAGCATCTGTAAAGATCTCGACAAAGAGCAAAAGAAGGCCGTATTGTGAATTTCACCTACAAGGGCAGCTTGTCTCTCCAGCTTTGTTCCTCGCATTGTGATGGAAAGCTGTGCAACTATCTACTGTCTGGTTCTTACATGAAGAAAACGAGGTTCTGCTGTTTGAATCTGCAAGGGATATTATGACAATTTTCATTGTTTTGGATAAAACAATAAACCTGAAGAGCCCCTTACCTATATGGGGTAATGAGGATCAATGGAGACAGCTAGCTGATTCCAGGGGAGTGAGATCTGGTGACACCCACCTGGAGGCTGCAATGTATTGATGATGGTGTTTCCAACCACGCACCAAAACCTGGCATACTCAGAGATGAGGAGTGCATTTATCCCACAGGTGTGGAGACATCTGTGCTGGGTCTGGAAGCACAGTAACTGTATTTATATTCGGTCTGATCTGAGTTAATGGGTCCTGCTGGAAATGCAGCACTGTGTTGGTACAGTGAAACTTGTCCTGGATCCTAAGTCTACAGTGAGCTGTGCTGTGTAGACTCCTTGCCTCGAGACATAAATACCTTATGGATTTCAGCATTGTTTTGACTTTTATAGAATAAATATCTTAGTTACTCACAGCACGTGGTTGGTCACACTTCAGCACATGATTGAGTCACCATCCCTGGACATATTTAAAAGATGTGTAGATGTGGCACTTAGGGACATGGTTTAGTGGTGGACTTGGCAGTGTTAGGGTTATGGTTGGACTTGTTCTTAAAGGTCTTTTCCAACCTAAATGATTCTATGATTCTGTGATTCTATTCTATGATGTTTCAGCGTTGTGAGCAGATGATAGAACCATGCAGGTGCATAACAGAGCACGCGGGACCCACAGATCCCCTGCACCCTAAGTCCTCAAGTGGCTGACATGCTTCAATAACTGCACAAAACAAATCAGAAGCAGGGGAAATTAGAGGAAATTGTGTTTGTGGAAGAGGGAGTCACATAAAAATCAGACATGGAGGTTCGGGCCACCAGAAGAGACAATCTTCTGCTCTAAACTTCCTCATGCATTGCCTGTCTGTCTGTGTAACTACGCAACGCTGAATCATAATTTTTCAGTAATCACCTGCAGCCATACGTTTGGTGAGACAGTTCTGCTGTTGGTACATGCACTCCCGGGTGAGCACAGACTCTGAGCTGAAGAAGGATTCCCTTGACATTTCTGCTGTCCAAGGCATTCACATAGACATTTAAAATAGCAAATCTTGCCTAGCACAGAATTGTGGCTGAAGTAAATAATCATATTTCATGTTCATTTGAATGCCTGTTCCTGTTGCTGTTTAGCTTTGCCAGCATATTCAGAGTAATATTCTTTGAAAGCTTCCCCAGCAAAGTTCTGCCTGGAGTTTGCTACTGTTGGAACAAAACGTCGTTTTCCAGCTGAGTTTCCTTGAAGCCTTTGTGTGAGTAAGTGTTTTATTTGGCGTATTTTTTATGGGCTGTCTTGAAGCTAGCTAGTTATGCACAATAAGGATATGGGGCTTTATTTAATAGAGGCATGAGACACGTAAAACAGGTCATGCGAGACTGGAACTGATGACTTACACTGGTCATGTGAGACCACAGCTGTCTTGGGCTGCATTTGGAGATGCCTAAACTTGCCAGGTACTTGATTCATTTGCCTAAATGAGGCATGTATTGCACTAACAGCTTCTGTAAGGTGGCCAAGATATCCGCATCTGTGGCACAAGACTTCTAGGAGACTCATGCGCTTTTAGAGTGGGATCTGGAGGCCAGGCAGGATACTCAAGGATATCTTAAATGGCACTGGATGTCTGTGTGTGGGCATCTGAATTGAGACCAATCAGGCACACTGCTCTGGTTGGCTTGACGTTCATTTTTTGTTTGCCTTGGAAGTCTAAGCACCCCTGCACGCTCTGTGGCACACATGCCTAAGCCTGCTCCAGTCAGCACAGCACCCTCAAATTACTCATTCAGTGCCCAAGGCTAGCTTCTAGGTAGAAGTTAGAGCACTTCTGGGGAAAGACAGCTTTGAACTCTACAGGCAAGGAGAATTGCATCTGGGTGTCCCATAGTCCTGGGCAGGGGCTCTGACCACCAAGTCTGCCTCCTCCAGCTGTCCTTTGAAGAGAGCATGGCCATGGCTGCTGGGCTCAGCTGTAATCAGTGCTGCTGTCCCACTTGGTATGTGCCATAGCAGAACTGCAGACTTTTTCTGTTGAGAAGACATGGATTAAGTGTTTTGTAGCAGAACGATGTTGCTGGGGAATAGCATTCTGGGATCACCTGAATGTGGCCTAAATGGCTTCTGAGGTGCTTAAGTGCTTTTTTGGATCTCGACCATGTGGCCCTGTATAACACCTTGTAAGCCTTTTAGTTCTTATTATCTCAACAACAGGTCTTGATCTCTTGGCAGCGTGGGGCGGGGGGTTGGGAGGAGGTTTTTAAGGGGAAGGTGAGAAAGAAGGTAGAATGGACTCTTTGTGTCATTCATTAGTTTAATCTTCTCAGGTTGGCAGCTGGCTCTGACACAGGAACCATTGCTCTTCTTGCTCCAGTAATGCTGTCTTTTCTGGATGTTATCTCACTAGCGCTGGGAAGGTAGCAGCAATATGATGTTTCTCAGCTTGGGTTGGGGTATGTCACTACAGCTTTGAAAGAGTGTGTAGCAGCTGTCTGATCGTCTGCCTGATTCCTGGCCATGATGCACTGGCCATAAATAATGCTGCTCGCCCAGCCTACATGCTTTGCTGCAGAAAAGCTGACAAAAAAAGGACTGCAGTGCAGTGAGGCATTAAAAATACATTAAAGGCAAATTTCTCCTCTGGTGTCCTTCAGTGGCAGTTCCATTTACCACTGAGGAACTGACCCTAAATGTATACTACTTATTAAAAAAATCTGGTTAAGTAAGAAAAAATAGAGAAAAATGCAAAGGCAAACCGATAAAGAAATTTCAGAAGCAGGAGGAATGCAGAATTACAATAAAGGACTTGATTGCCACCTAGCTTGGAAGTGCCTCCATGCATTCACATTCCCAAGCCTAGAAACCTTTCCTCAGATTTGCAATCTGTATTGCCCTGGGAGCCTGGACTATTCCTGCTCCCTCTGTAACACCTCTACCCTTAACTGAGCTACAGGGCCTGTCTCCAACTTCCTGATTACCCGATGGTCTGAGCCAGCTGAATTATGAACCTGCTTTGTGGGATCTGGCTAGGATTGCACACATGAAGGACTGGTAAAAATTGGGTTCTAGAAATGCTCGCCGTAATTCCTATCCTTTGAAGAGTTAAGATCCATTCATTTTCCCTATGAAATAATCTTTCAGTATCTGTAGTGCTTCTCTATCAAATCAGACACAAATCTCTGTACTTCTATCAATAGCAGGTGCTGATTAAAGTCACAGTTCTGGTTTCCCAAGCTACATAATCCTACTAGTTTGTTCTTAGACCTACTTTTCATAGCACACTGTATCCATTATACTAGTGTTGTCCCCATTTTTAAAAGTTTGTGATTTTTCAGCAGTCTGATAGCATCGTGCTTGGAGACAGTCTCTCTTGCTGTGAAAAGGATATGTTTGTTACAAAGAATTACGTGGCTTTGAGAGCTACATGTATCAAACTTAACTGTATTAATTAGCTGGTGCTGTGCTTGTAAAGTGATCATAATAATGCTTATCACAGTCTTAGTACCATTATCTCTGTTTTGCAGATAATGGAGCTTAGCCACAGAAAGGCAAAGCCCAGTGTAGGGCCCTTGAGCTGGCCATACTGCTCTTATTTCCCCTGTGTCACTGAAACAGTAAGGAGCTTGGAGGAGAAGCTATCCAAGCAAACTCTGGATGGATCTGTCCTGTGAATAAGAAAAGCTTTCTGCAAAGCTGTAGGATTATTGCCTGGACTGCCAGGCCATGTCTTCTGGAACAGAGAACTCCCATTTACCTCAGAGGCTATTTTACCACCTAAAGTAGTAAACTCCCCTTGCTTGTCAGTTTACCATTCATAGTGGGCCTTATGGCTAACTAACGACAATTTGATGACTCACAATCCATCACCAGTTGAGTATCTCAGTGGATTTTCCTCTTCTGGTAACATAAACAACGTTTTTCTTCCCACTTTGTCAAGACATAGCCTTTAGTGCATTCAGCGTCCAAAAAGGTCACTTTCTCAGACTTCCTATAGATAACAGACCAAATTTCAGACCAGTTAAAGGATATAGTTTGCTTCAAATTTCATCAACACAGTAACGATGATATACATTGAGATGGTTCTTTCCATTCACCATGTTTTGTAGTAGTGGAGAGATGTAGTGGGATGAAGCAGAGCAATCAAGTCTAAAGGCTTCAGGCACTCAGTTAGGTATTCATATACTTGTTGCTTTATGACTCAACCAATTAAATCTCAGATCTTCATTTTTCAATTGGCTGTTTGAAGATGAGTGTTCTTGGAGAATCACTGAAACTTCAAATGCAAGAGATGGCTGTGTTACTGCCCATATACAGCTTTTCAGAGATTTTCACAGGCTTCCTCTGGTAGCCAAGTTCGAGAAAGTTGACATCTTTGCTTTTCATTCTGCTGGACTGTAACTGGTGTTGCACTGATTCACTCAAAATCAATTTGACCATCTTGTATGATAATCATAAGTATCCTTTACTAGCTTTTAAAATGACGGTTTCTGTCTTCTAGTATAGCTCACAGTAATATACTTGGATGAAGTATGCACTCTGCAGAAAGTGACCATTTCAATCTAAGCTAGCTGAACAGAGCATTGTGGTCATCTGCAAAATGATTGCAATTATACCAATGGCATTCATACAGTATTTCATACAAGCTACTCCAGAAAGTATGACACTGCAGTTCTCTTCTATGAAAATCCCTCAGGGTACAATAACCTGATTACCTTCCAAGGGATTCATAGGGTTGCTCTCCTCAGAAACTCACTATAGCTCCAAGTACTCAATTCTCTGGGACAGACTGTGCTGAAGACTCTAGATTGATTATGCTGCTAATGACGCAGGAGGCTCTGCTGCTGTTTGTTTGTTCTGAGATTAGCTAAAATTAGAAGTTGACCCTATGTTCCTGAATTAATTTAAAAGCAAAAATACAAGTTACTGATTCTGATAGTTTTTCTGGAAAAATGGTCCCTAAAGCCAAAGCTCAGAAGGTACTTCCTTGAGCAGTGAGTCAGTTATTAAATGATTTTGAAATGAAAGGTGTCTGGGCCAGTTTATATATATGTGAGTAATAACCCCTGAGCAATTTCCAAGGTAACTCTTTAACATGCTCTGTTGGGCACCTACAGATATTTAAGATTTTGAAAGATCAACAAGATGTCAAAGCCTTGTTTTAAATGCTTTAAAAAAGCTGGATAAATTCAGTGTTAACTGGACAGACTTCGGTCTATTGACTGCTTGGCTGTACCAAAAGCACATGAAGTTGAAGTGTGATTCTTTGCATTTCTGGATGGTCTTGATATCTAAAAAATTAGTAGAAAGAAGAGGGAATACTGAATCTTTGACAGCAATAGGTGGTGGAGATACATTAGTGATGTTTCAGAAAGCATGTAATGTTTAAAGTGCTAAACTTGAAACACTGGGAAAAGGTGTGTTTTCACAGGCTTTTCCTTAATATCAGTTTTGTTTTTTCTCAGTGGGCTCCAAAACAAGGTATACCCAAATCAATAGTCAGTTATGAAAATGTAAGCTGATTTTAGAGTATTCTGATACAACTTGCTGGAAACCCTTTGGAAAAAAAAAAAGTAGTTAAAATGCCCACACTCTCCATCTAATTTGGGGGGGTGAGTGGGTGGTATTATTTTGGCATAGGTAAAGTCAATGAATATGAATGTATATAAGATATGGCAAAGATAATATTTTCTATGTTTGCAATACCTTTCACTCCAGGCTTTCAGAGACCTTTATAAAGATTTTACTCCAGACACCACCTGGCCAGGAGATGGTGTTAGTGGTGTACTATAAACAGACAACATGTGACACAGAAAAGCAAAGTGACTCACTCCCTCATATGAAATCCAGTGAAGATATCTCACCCTCCTCTGAGTGCTGTCCCATCTCTTGCACCTTTCAGCGGCTGGTTCTGATTATTTGCATTATCCATAATAATTATTATTTACTGTTGCTGTTCAATATGGCAAGCAAGCAATGATATGAAGGCAAACAATTTCCTTGAATCTTTGGGGATACATTCAGTAACTAATAATGTAGATAATTTATTATCAGGTAATTTAAAATAGATCAAAGCCTACATCATGCAGGAATAGCAGATGTGAGTGAAATAAGTTCAGTCATCTAGACATTTTTTACTTCTCTTCCAAGCCTTAATCTTGTGGCTAGTAACAAGTAGTTTGGAAAGATGTTCCTCTCCAGGACAACAAGTGCCACATGTTCCCTTCCTCCTTCAACTCCTGTCAGGAGCCAACTCAGCTGAGATCCCCAGTTGCAGAGTGACCTCAAACCTTTCAGTCACCTTTTCTATCACCATTGTTAATCCCGATGCCAACTCATTTCTCCACTTTCTAGTCTTCATTTTCCTCCTGTGGT
Source organism: Cariama cristata (assembly GCF_000690535.1). Taxonomy (NCBI): domain Eukaryota; kingdom Metazoa; phylum Chordata; class Aves; order Cariamiformes; family Cariamidae; genus Cariama; species Cariama cristata. Next base: position 27,915 of record NW_009629669.1, read on the forward strand.
TGCAACCCTTACGGTCTGTCCAATATGCCACTAAAACCACATTGTCTGCAGTTGTTACTATGTAATGCCACCTTCTGGTATTGTGGGCTGGCTTCTCATCTTCACACCTCCTTTAATGTTTCCTCTCCCACCACCCTTCTGTTCGGTTACCACTTTCATTGAGCTCAGCAAACACTGACGCTGGTACGGTCTCCTTCACTTCATGACTTTGCCTATGCTACTTAAATATGCTTGTGTGTGAGATTTTGTTTGTAAATCTTTCCTTCCAACACTCCCTCACTTTGTGCAGGGTGTCAGTAGTGGTTTCCTGCTTGCTCTTCTGCCTCTGCTCCTCTCACCGGGAGTATGCCATCAGACAGGAAAGGCTCTGCGGGCAAGGAGACAGTAGTTGCTGTTGCGCAGTCAATGGTGATGAGCTAACACAGTCCTTGGCACCAGGCTGTTGCTATGATCCCAGGTTATTCATGCATGGTTTTGCACTTCATCAGCTATTTTAATCATTACCATCCAAAGAGAAGGAAATAAAGGCTCTTGTGCTTCCTGTGTTACTGCACATTCATAGCCAGCCTGGAACCTTTAGTCTCAGTCTAACTATGCTCTCTTGAAGTGAAGTTAGGAGGTCAGGTACAGCCAGAGTTTTGCTGCTCAGAGGCCCCAGAAGCTCAAAGGAGAAAGAGGGAAACTGTACCTTGGTATTTCATTGCTTTGCCTTCCGCAGGGAGGTTTCCACGGCTCGGTGTGCAATGGGACCTGCTCCAGCCTTTCCCGGTGCATGGACTGTCCTTGCCTCTCGTTTTGCACAGATCACACAAGAAGGGGCAGCTCCTCTTGTTCTCTTATCTCTTATTTGTCAGTCCACACCAAAGTTGAGGGCATCCTGACTAGTGGACAATATAGGTTTTGTCAAGGGACATGCCCTGATATTTGTATCTAAATGCTGTATATAGCTGTGTTATCTACAATAGTTATTATCTTTTAGATTTAACGTACTGGACACAGTGTCCTAGATGACCTGGGAAAAGAGCCATCAAGATTAAAGGCCACTGAGATCAATCATGCTGATAATTTATTTATGTGGTTGACTATTGTGATGATTATAGCTTTTTCTGCTTGGCCAGTATACTCTAATTTTGAATTTTTTTTTTAAATTACATAGTTATTCTACTCAAAACTTTCTGTTTATGGTCAAATATCTTAACTCTAGGGGGACTTGGCACCTAAATACCTTTAAAAAAATTGATCTAAGTGATTTAGATGGCTAATTCATATTTTCAAAAGAAGTTATTTAAGAGTCTAAATCTAGTGATTTTCAGGATTGCAAAAGTGATGATCTTCTTTCCACTATTATTCAGCACCAGAAGCTTCTCCATCTATGTTTGCCAAATAAATCTATTGCACTTTGAGTTTCATGCAGAACAGCTTTTTAAAAAATAACTCTTATCTTCCACAAAGTACCTTTTCCAATGAAGCTACTTTGCCTGCAGTGAGACTACTTTACACTGAGGCTGTTGAGCCCACCATGTATTCTTCAGATTGGTCTTCATCCTGCAAGTACAGGGAGCCTCCATCAATTCTGAGGGCAATTTAGATTCATTGCCCTGAGAATACTGACAGAGAGGGCCATTCGGAAAAGCAGTGTTCACTCTGAAGATGATCTGTTGCCCTTAAGTTATTTAAAAATGAGAACTGGTAAGGAGAACTTCCATCAGGAGAATATATCCATAGGATATATCAATATTTCTGTAGAGTTCATTATTTCAACTTTTCATCCAAATTCTGCAGACAATGAGTGCGGAAATATTGCGATGTTCTTCAGGATGGAAATTCTGAAATTTGATCAGTTGTGCTTACAAAGCTGGAAGCATTTCTTGTTTGGGAAAGTTTTCTGTCCCCCAAAATTCCCTGAAGCAGAAGTCTTTTCTCCCAAGAATTATATAGACTGAAATTTTTACTTAGGAAGGGTGGAGGGAAACGTCTACTTATTTAGTATGTTTCTTTTTAAAGACTGGTCTTTAAGAAATTGAAAAGGCCTGAGTGTGTGAGTGAAATTGTGTTTGAATACAAAGGACAGTTAATACAGAATTGGAAATTTGTGTATGAGAATGTGAGAAAGCAGAAAATAGGCAAGTGTGGTTTGGGTACACACATATATGGAATCCTACGGAAAACAGCGATAGAGTTCAGGAAATATTTAATCAGTGGTTTGACCATACCTGCAGCTCAAGCTTGGTAAATAAGTGACTACTCAAGGTAAGGATGCCAGAACAGGAACATTTTTAACAGGCTACTGACTGTTATTTTAAATGGGCCTTGTAGCCTCATGTCTCTCTTAGATATAATGTTAAGAAATTCCTTGGGTCTCATGGCATTATGTTTGATTAAAATATTTTGTTATTTTCACCAGGTTGTCTTTGAGCTGACAAATCTGTTGATTACAATTTCATTTAATTGCTACAGGTAGGATACCCTTCAGGAGATTACTATCCTCAGTCCTGCTGGGATTTCTGTTGTAGTGGTGATGTTTTTCAAATATTGTTTTGGAAAAAAAATCTAGGGTTATCATTAATATGTAATTATGATGAAGAATTATGATGCCTTCAGTTTGTCTCCCTGTAATGCCAATGGAAGATCTGTGTGCATATCCACAACAATATAAGAGTCTTTAAGTGGCATTTACAGTAATTATATTAATTACAGAGGTGTTAGGGTAGTATTACTACTTTATAGCCCTTGGACTGACTATTTTGGTAGCCCATGTTCAAGGACAATACTTCACCTTATTTTGGTGAGGAAGGACTGTCACCGTTACCCAGGACGAGGATGGCTTTAGCTGGACTATGAATACACTTGTGGCTGTGCAGCAGTGGAACCCACGTCCAATCATCCAAAAAGATGAGTTTCAGGGCATGGCAGCCTTTATTTTCTTGTGCAGACATGTTGAATGTGAAACGTATTTCTGAGAAACTGGAAGGAATTCAGGAAATAAAAACCAATTTGCATAAGCTAGCCACATGCATTAAACTATGTAAGTGCCTGACTAAGACTGTACTTGTGCTGTGCAATCATAACTTTTCTCATTTTGCTTCCTACTGTTTGTTTATCTTTCAGTTCACATACTTATTGTACTTAATATTGTTAACCTGCATCCATTTAGACAGAAATTAAAGTGAGAAGTCCTCTTGTTTTTCTGTTATATTGATACGTTCTTTTTGTCACCATTATGAAATGTATGGGTACATATCTACATACAAAATACATTATAATTTTGGAAGATGGAATGAGTCCATTTTTTGTTCATTTCCCTCTCACTGATGGTGTTAAAAAGACTGCAGGATTGGCATCCACATTACATTAGGCTGAATTGCACTGGTGACACTTCAATTGCAGTTAAAACAGATTCTGTTGTACAAAGGCAAAGGAAACTACAGAGCCTGGTATAGAGAAGGATTTGAGAGTCATACATGTATGCATGCAGAATTAGGATGTCAAAGCAACCTGGAGAATTCTGGGGTGGTCTGGTAAGCTCCAGGGCAGAAGAGAATTCAACAGTTGTGTGCAGATCCTGAAAGCTCAAGAAATTCTGTTTTTAAAATTGCACAAAAGAGGTATGATTTCCTCTAATCATTGTGGAAAGCTATGAGAGGAAGAGATGAAAGAGAAAGGGGCAGGCTGATCAGTCCAGGCACTAATTAGGGCCAAGGTCTATTGAGGAAGTTAGTGAGTTTCTAAGTAGCCAACTAGCAGCTGGTAGGGAGCAGAATAGTAGTCACCCTTGGCATCCTGCTTTTATTTCTGCCCTAAAGTGAGATATGTATTTAGGAGATCTAGACAATGTTTCGTGGTCAAAAGTCTTCTACTAGGAAATAGCTGATTTGGATGTGAAAACTTTTTTCTTACACAATGCAAGGGAAAATTTAAACATATTTTTAGTCTCTTGAGGTTGGTGATGATTTACATGAGTATCCCTTGAGTCTTACTGCAGTGCTCAGGATAGGGCATTTTGACTGATTTTAACTGTTCCGGTCTCTCTGACCCTGCCTTTGGCTATGCTTCTGAAAGTGTGTGGCATGACTGCTCTTGTTTGCACTTCTCCCCTATCTTTGTATGCCAGATAGCTTTTGCCATCTTCCTGACCTTGCTGGGTAAACATTGCACTAACACAGCTTTTGCATAGCATTCATTTGTTTTTGAAAAACATCGAAAGGCAAAAGAAGTGCAAGCAGGTAAGTGAATGAGAGAAAAAAAAAAAAAAAGATGGGAGGCCAAATTAGCACAAAGCAGTGGGGGTATATGCTCTTAGCACAGACCAGAAAATTACTATAGAGGGGCATGAGCTCTTCTTCAGCACGTGTGTGATGCTGGTCTAAAAACCGCTTGCATGGTGGACCAGACTTCATCAGCTTTGCTCCCCACAAGACTCTATGCTACTTATGTCTAATAGGTATTTAATAACATGCATGGGCTAATTAAAACACATTATCTGATACAAGATTCCCTTTCATTTTCACCACCTTGCCACCTGGTGGATCTGCATCAGGAAAGACCGATGCATTTCCTTCCGGTTTGAAATACTTGTCGTTCCTGTGGTGGCTCATTTCTGAGTCACATCTTTTCTAATCATGATAAAAGTAACATTAATATAGCAACAAGCAATTAAAAAACCCCAGAATTTATTTGGCCCATACTGTCAATTAAGTGTGATTCCACAGCTGTAATTAACTATGCAGTGTTGTGTCCACCACCTGCCTCCTGTGCTGAATTTCCACTCCCTGTGTTTACAAACTCAAACAGGAGTTAAAAGCAAGACTCAGAAGTGAGACATTTTTTGATTGAATGTCAAGGAGGCCAGGAATTCTCTTGCAATGTACTGGCATGTCTTCTGCTGTTCTTGTTGAAACAACCCACAGTGGTAGCTTAAGTTTTATGATAATAACATTGAAGGCATTGATTGTTTCCAAAACAAATTGCCTGCCACCTTCTTTTTGGAAAACAGTAATTCTGTCCCACCTGTAAAACAGGTAGCTGTTAATTCACTTATAGATTATGCTCTGCTTTTACATGGTAGCAGTTGTTTTATCATAGATGTAATGGCCTAAAGATACTGCTTTACTTATGTCATGTTCATCATTCTCTTGTAACTGCTTTTCGTTAATAATCTTTGGCTCAGGACACTGGTTAGTGAACAATATACCTCACGGCCAACACCTATATAAACTAGTTAATCTGAACAGGATATAGCTGACTGTATGGGCATAATTTTATGAACTTCAATATTGTTGCCTTTAAACTGGCATATGAAAGGGAATTGCCAATGAGTCATGTGTTAGTTGCAGATTATTACTATCCAGAACCTGGTGCCAAGGAAACTGATTTATTCTCTGTTATTACTGTCTTATTCATTGCATTGTGCAATAGATTAATTCCAAACATAAATTCTATGGATAGGAATAAATCCTGTAATGTTCAAGTATGTACATGCATAAACTTTTGGGAGGATAATTTCCCTTTGACTTTCCCACCAGGATTCAGCAGTTAAGGTATGTTTATTTTTGTATTGGTTATGTTTTGTTAGGTGTAGAAGACAGAATCACTCTGTCTTATCATGTAGAACATACTCCTGTTTCTTGCAGCTTCTTGTGTTCAGACTGGAGGCACTCTGGGAACTTTTTTGTAGTACAAAGCCACTTTCCAGGTCCATGTGTCCAGTTCAGTTGGGATTTCTGCAGTGCCTTGGACCTCTCCTAAGGCTCACTCCGTGATTTGTGCAATGGCTTCTGTAAAACAACTTTCTGATCCAATTTGAGATTACTCATAATCAAATCCCACTACTGGTTTCATCAGTCCTCAGACAGTATGTCTGGTAAGGTCAGTCATTTAGAAGCAGATTCTGCTGTCCATATTACAGAAAAGTAGCCAGCAACTCATGCAATCTTGCCCGGGTTGAGATCTTTGGCTTCATGTTAACTTAAGGACAGTGTGAAAGACATCATTCCATTCAGCCTTTTTTCCTACAGTCTCTAGAGGCTTTTCTCATTTCCACTGTCATGCTCTGGGCTGTATTTAAGCAGTGCTGTGGGCACAGAGAACAGTCCTTGGGCACAGACCAGTTGTGTGATCACAGACACGGAGTATCGCCCTGTGCCTTTGGCTGCCCTTCAGCCTCTGCCTTGTATTTTTAGCTTCCAGTCTCCTTAGTGGAAGAATTGTCTCTTCTTACTATATTTGTAGCACAGTGGATGGATTAGAAAGTCTGTCCACTCCTCCTCTGGTCTGTAGTAAAAAGTAAATATTAAAGCATGATTCCTTAATTGTGATTAAGGAAGAACTGTATCTCCTAACACATACATGACAAGGCATCCTTGTTTAAGGGAATTTGTTTGAACTGCGATCTCAGCTTGGATGTCTTTGTCAAACAACAGGTGCTTCAAATCTAATCTCCTGCAGTCCGAGCTGGTATTTATTCCTGTTCAATGTCAGATCCTTTTGCCTGGCATTGCAGAGCATACCACACAACCTGCAAATTGTGCTGGCGAGCATATTTAATCATACCTCAGCAGATTACGTATAATTAGCTCCACCACAGCTAGATCCTTGTGGATCTTCAGTGGGAGGATAATGTCTACTCCAAGGAATGAAGCAACCCTGCAGGGAAGATGGGAGCCCAGATGCAAAGTGCTGCTGGACTAGATTTAAGCTGGTTAAAGCCTTTGATGATCAGTCTGAAGTTGTTTATAGTTTCACATTTCAAAGTCCAGGCTTTGACTTCCTTGAGCTGTTCCAATGGGTAACTACAAATATCTCAGGACTTCATGTCAGTCCTGTGTGTCTAGATAAACTCTTCATTTATTTGCTTTGTACTGTACCGTCAAGGCTTGTCAGCTGGCATGGGGTTTGCCCTGCCCATCACTAGAAATCAGTGGTTTTGTCTGTATTTGGACTTGTCACCTTAAACTAATTTTGTATTCAGTGCAAAGAAATAGGGTCCTTCAGAGCCTGTTACAAGCAATGCACCTAAATGTCTGAAGCATCTACTTTGGGATCAGGTGAACTGTGCCCTAGAAATGAATGTTTCTTTCCAGGGTGAGATACAGATACAGATATCTAAGCTTAGCTGGATGAAACTCACCCGGTACATTTGCCCTTCAGTCCAGTTCAGCTTTTCCTTAGCTTCTCAGTAACCTCTCAGTATTAGCAGGACGAAGCAGGCCTTAGGACAATTTTTATATGTTGTAGGAGGCACAGAGAAAGCAGACAGAAAAGCAGAGTGTGGCAAATCATTTATATAACTTGTTCAGACCTGTAAGTCCACTCCAGTTTTGTGTTAGTAATGCTTTTTCAAAAAAACTCCAAATTATCATCCCTTCTGAGTGTACTAGCACAACACCTGCTGCCTCGTAGACCTTGTAGGTCTAGCACATGGCCAGGGAGACAGAATCACAACTCCCCTTAGGCTAGAGCTGGGGTTACAATATTGTGGTCACAGTATATGCAATATTGTCCCAGGTGGTTAACTTCTCTAGATTAAGAACCTACAATGGTTTTCTGTGTTGCTATTTAAGACTTTTCCTCCTGATTAGCACCAAATCTGTTTTCACTCATCTGAATGTCTACTAGTCATCTTATATCTTATCATATTAGCAACTCAATTTTCCTAGGTATTGGTATCTAATAATCTAATTTCTTGTAATGATATATTTAAGAAGACCAAAAACTGAATCTTCTGATTTGGAGTGAGCTTTGTCTGTACCCCACCCCCAACTGACAAAGCTGCATCATGATCAGTTTTGTGACTTGAAAATCAAAAGGAAATGTGTGTTAAAAATAGAAGCAAGGAGACATATCTGAGGGTGAGAATAAAGGTCAAGAATATAGGAATAAAATCAGGAAGGCTAAACTGATACATGTTTGGGAGGGTATAAAAAAAGAAGAAGAAAAGATTCTGTAATGAAAATGTAAAGGAAAGACAAAGGCAAGTTAGAAGTTTACTACTTAACATGAAATGAGATTAAATAGCAGATGATGAGAAAGTGAAATTATTCAAGGCTTTCAATCTGAAAGTTAGTTCTGGCCAGAAGTTTAGCAAAATTAATTCTAACTATGTGGTAGGAGCTTAAGTCAGAAAACAGAAAGAACAGGTTAAAGAATATTTTAAAGCATGTATATACAAAGAACCAGAATATGAAAAAACTGCTCTAGGATATTTGACGAATTAGCAAAAGCAGTCACTGAATTGTTAGTTATCTGTGGTAGCTGTGAAAGATGAAAAGACACAACACATTTCAGCTTTCTCAGCATTATTCATCAGTAGATTTCCATCTCCACTGAACAGTGAATAGTGAATCTACTTTTTCCTTCCTCTTTTTCATGCACAGATTTCTTTATTATTGCCTTTTATGGTTCTTGCGTCTTGAATCTTGTTCTTTCCGATATGCATATCCAGGGGTTGAAATGGAAATTCTGAAGGCCTGTTATGAACATTCAGACATGCTGTTGTAAAAATGAGAGAACTCATAGCCTTCATTCTGCCCTATTTCCTCTCCATGGAAAGTGCTAGTTTGAAGTATGGCACAGCAGCAGCTACCAGCTCATCCCAGTTGCTGTGGAGAGGTGTCTACCACAGTATATTGCTGTTACACTTACGCTGAATGCTTGTAGATTTTTGTTACTCCCACTGCTGTATAGTTAAAATGTATGTATCTATGTAAGCCTACCATTCAGAGAACAGAAACCATACATGCATAATGAGTTGGAAGTGAATTTCCAGTCTTGCACCATGGCTCTTGTGAGTAATACGTATGTCATAGGCCTCTTCAGCATCACTGAGATTCCTCTCCTGAGAGAGGACTGTTCAGCTGAACAAACGTTCGAGGGTCAGGACTTGAATTTATATCTATATTATCTATTAATGCTTTTCTGCTGCAAACTGTCCTGCATGGCTGAACTTACTGGAAATATTGACATGTGTATGTGCAATGCTGTCTCTGTAAAGAGAACAGAGAGAAGTTTGTCTGTGTTCACAGAGTTGTCCAAAGATTTCTGAGAGGGGCAACTGAAATGCTTGTCTATTCAGAAATATCGCTGCAGAGACCAGGAGTGATGTGTTTCAGTGCATGAACATCTATCTCAGACAAAATCTCTCAAGATACATTATGCCAGGGCAGGTGTTGCAGAACACGTAACCTAGCCAAGGATCCTGGCACAGAGAAGAATGAAGGCAGGAAGCATTCAAATTACATTTCTCCTGAAACACAGTGACGTCATTGATAACACACTATTAAAATGTGAGCTCATCCACCCTCTCCATAAGGCAATGTTTCAGTATTTCTGAGCTAACATCTTCATTTTTCAGCAAGTGATTGGGTCAAAATTACTCATATTTTTGGATTAAATGAGAGCTGAACAACAATTCCCATAAAGACTGACTTTATATAATACTTGCCATCCATTCTTTCATGCAAAAATATCTTACCAGCTCTAGTGCAAGACGTTATTAAAACCTGTTAAGAACATTTTGGAATTAGTTGGCTCTTACATCTGACTACACCATATTAAGGTTAATATATTAAATTAATCTTAAAGCTCATATTAGTTACAGCTGAAATAGCCAAGATACTTCACCATGAAGATATGAAAGGTGGAGCCCGTAACTTCCCAAAGTCATCTGAATGGATGCATTGTGTGAAACAGTCTAGCATTGCTGCCATCAATTCCAGTCCAACCCCTCTGATTTTTACTAAGGTCAAATTGTCACCACTAAAAGTTGATGTATTAAACACATGCTGAAAACATCCTTCATTACATTGCTGCAATGGTGCTGCTGCAGAAAGTGTCTTTGGCATCTGGAATTTCACGACATTTTCTTTTTGTATGCTTTTCCTTTGGTACCTTTCTTGGTCACAGGTTTTCTGTCATGAGGATTTTGTCTAGATATCTACAACACATCCTTGTGACTTTAAAACCAAGAATAAAAATAGGAGTTGGTTTAGAAAATAAAATGGTTAAAAAAATTATTAATGAAATCTGAAGCAAATTACTGCTGACTAAGCTTATTGAGCATGAACATATATTGATATCATTAAAATCATAAAATCATAAAATAGTTTGGGTTGGAAGGGCCTGTAAAGGTCATCTAGTCCAGGCCCCAAATGATGGGAGATACAGTAATGCATCGTGTTAGAAGGATGGTACTAGATGAAAAATATTTAGATTAAACTGGAATACTAGGTGTTTTCAGGGAAAAGATGTCAACATACTGAACACATTACTTTTCATTGCTAGGTGCTGTCTGAACACATTATTAATTTTGAGCAATCCAGCCTTGCTTATTTCTTTTGGCTACCAAGGCCCATGAAGCTATAAAGGCTGCATAGGTGATGACATGGTGTGTGTTAACCAAGTGTCAGTGGATCACATACTTCTCTTTCTCACAAGACTTAGCATTCAGCAGTCCTAAGAGCTTCTCCAAATAATAAATTATCTTTCCCAACATCCTACCAGGTTGGTAAGTATTTTGCCATTTTACAGACAAAAATTATAAACGTATACTGGTTAATACTTTCTGACCATAGGTACCCCTACAGGAGAAACTACCAGGTGACGTCCAACCACCAGCTTGAACTTAGGTCACTCATAGTAGATGTTAACATGCCTGTGTCCCACACAGAAATCTCACTGCTGGCTTCAGTAAATTAACAAGATCGTATTGTATATTTATATTTTGAGGGTAACTTCTTGATGCATGTAAACAGGTATGTTTTGCTTCCAAATCAATTTCAGGTATAACGCTGCTTTAAAGCATGTTCTCGTAGTCTAACTTCGAAAACCTAAAGGCGTGAGTAGATTAGTGACATCTTCATCTAATAGAAATGAACTCAATTTTATGACCACATGGGCAATGGGAGACATATAGTCTTACTAGGCACTCTATGATTAAAATGATTGACTAAAATAGAAATTTAGAAGTCTTGTTATGAAATATATTTATCTTGACAGCCATAGCTGAAGAACATTTGATGTGCACCAGAACACCCATTCATTTCAGCCATTGGTTCATGTCCAATAAAACCTCCAAGAACGGGCTTCTTGACTATTTTAGCATGCTTCAGAAACAGCTGAATACTTTGGGAATGGTGTTAGGTGTTGATTTATACAGAAATGGTCAGTAAACACCTTCTACTGATCAAGAGTTTGTGAAGCTTGTGCAATGATCTGTTCTGCCTCAAACTTCTGACCTGGGATAACCCATGTAATCTGTCCACCCTATTTGAGTGTTGTAAGAATAGCCATATGTCCCTATAAATTCTGGCATCATAGTAATGGGAGCTGTGTAAATGCCTTAGCAAGACAGATAAAATAGCAGGGGACAGAGATCATCCCTGGCACATCTCCTGGGTTCCTCCCTTCTGAATATGAATCATGCTTCATTCAGGCAGATTTTATTTATGTCCTTGTTCATGACCACACATTTAGCAGGATTGGCTGGATGTGGCAAGACACTGGTTATTTTGTCATTAATTTTTGGCATAAAAGGAAAAGAAAATACAGTTAGAGGTGCCCGTACAGTGCTCAGGAAACTTGCAGGAAGAGGGAAGGGTGTGAAATAAATGGTTCTCAGGTGTCTTACAATGGGCAAAGTGAACTGAATTATTTGGGGCACAGCATCTTAATTTCATTCAGAATCACTGCCTGCTTTACAGTTATCTTTTTATGTGTTCCTTTATTGTTATTTTTTAATCGAGGAAGAGAAATCCATGATTAAAAATAAGTCTGTGGAATGATGTTTTGTGTTTATCTGTTAGTTAAAGCAATACAATTAGGATGTTGTAGATGACAGAAAATTCTGGAATAACCAGTACAAAGAAGCATTTAAAAAATTAAGAGATGAAGGTAAAAGTATTTCAGAAGATAGTAAATAAATGCTTCATCACATTTCCCAGATTCTTCTGTACTCATAGATCCTTAATTTGTATGCAGAGGTTTTAACCATGCATTTAGAGATAAAATGGCAGTTTGCCAGTAGTAGGCAAGGAAAGAAAGTAGCCTGTATGACAGTATACTGGTTTCCAAACTATTGGTGGTAGAAACCACCTTGGAAACTTGTTTCATTAAGAAAAAAATTCTGTTCCTGACCAACATAATTATAGTGTTTTTAAATATGGCTGCATTGGATGTAACTTATAGCAAAGCATTACATTGAGGAAAACACCTTCTTCAAGAAAAACATGCTTTGGTGATTAATCCCATTGACACCACTTTGCTCTAAAGGGCTTTGGCAAATGTAATTTAGTTTTAATTAGGGAATGAATACAAATATATTCTGGTAAATTGAATTGTCAGCATACAAGCAAAACTAACTATTTTTTTTTGAACTGGGAATTTAAATGAGGGAAAAGGCATGTTACGAGTATTTAATTTATTTTCCTTTTTTTTCACCCTCAGAAAACAAAACTAAGCCTGAACATGGATAATCAGGTAAAGAATGTACTTTTTAAAGCCGCTATTTGACCTCATTTTCCATGGCATCTGTTTTCCTCCGGGGGCTCTCCCTCCAGTGTTTATGTTCTCACTCATGTCATATTCCTCACAAGCAGTAGGATATGGCTCTTTGAGCACAGCTCCACAGACATGTCTTTAAATGGCCCTGCCACTTTGTGCAGCTTCTGCCCCTCCCTTGGTTATTCCTCCCACCCTTCCCTTGCCTCTATGGTTGGATCAGCACAATGATTTTGACGACTGATTTTTCAGGTGGATCATTTCTCCCATCTATCTCACTGCACGCCTCCCAGCTGAGAGATATATTTTGTCACTAGTGAGTTTTAACCAAAAAAGACAAAGGAGTGGTGTATTTTCCTTCTGTTGAGAGAGGAGGGAAAAACAGTGGAAAAGGTGAATCAGGAGGAGTCAGGTTTTCAGGTGATTCTTAAACCTGGTCTTTGGGCTTTGTTGGGTAGACTTTTCACTGACTGAATGAATGCATTTAAATAGTTCCAAGTGATTGTGTTTGGAGAGATGGAATCCTAAAAACAGGAGAATCAACAGGGGAAATAAAATGTCTCCTCAGACTAGTGAGTTAGAAGTAAAGTTGGATGGGTGGATTCTTAACAGGCTACTAAAAAGGTAAAAACCAAACTTTCCCTTCTTTCAGCATTCTTGTCCTCACAAATGCAGCCCAATTCTGTGTACCCTAGTCATCCAGTACTACTATTTTGCTGCTGTTTCAGTATATTTGATTCAAACACATTACATCTTAAACCATTGTGAACACCTCAGTCAAGGAAGCAGACAACGCCACAGATTTTAAAAAAAAGCCCTGTAAGTGTCTTCTTCCAGGCCTGGTGGTGTTTAAAATACTTGAGTGTTTTCTAAAGGTGTAATGTAGTTAAACTGTGATAAACTATGCATCTTTCAAAAAGTATTTCTGACCACACAGTTATGTCTTGCCATGCATGTGAGTCTTTTATAACGGCTGAGGAAAAAAAAATCTGTTTTGTTATACCAGTAGAAATGTGGAGTCATCCCAATTTCTATTAATGTAAAAGCGACCAGAATCTGTCCTATAAAAGAGTTTGTATAGCACTTCAATTTCTGCAATATAAAGTATCTCAAAGGGGTCTTGGAATGCTCCTTTTGTACAAAATGAAATTGATTTATCAGGAAATTACATCAACTTAAAAAAATATTCTGAAGGTAATACAAAGATAATTGGATATAATTTCTTGAATTTAAAATATATGTATCTACAGGCATAGCTGCCTGAATTTAGACATACCCTGTGACCTAAGTTAACACCTGAGATAGAAGTATTGCCTGAATTAACAGTTATAATTAAGGGACACTAATAAACTTTGGAAATGGAGTATGTTCTTGACCTGTACTAAATTTGAGAAAGCTGCAAGGCCCTGCATCATGAAGACATACTCAGACATCAGATTCTAAGCATGCAAACAGTGAGTGAAAAGTGGGATGACAGGAGGAGAGAGGCCCAAGTAACCACAGTGCACAAAAGTATCTGTTTGCTGATGACCTGTTTGTTTTAGACCAAAAGTTTATTATTGCAGTCAGTAAAGATATGAGTTGAATTGCACACACATTTTTTGGCAGTGTTGGTCAAAGTTTGTATTAACAGGTTCTGAAGGATAAGAACTTTACAACAAAAAGACACTTTGTGGCAGACTCTGTATTAAGGCTACCAGCAACTGAAATGGAGAGCATCCCCTGAAGCGCATTTAACATTAAAACATGTTTTCTGCAGGTAGAATTTGCTTTCTGGCACTGCTTTGATGATTACTCAAGATCCTGCCTGTGCCATGGATTTTCATCTGTCAGTGGTGTTTGCCTTAAGTTGTGTAACTGCTTCCTAATGCCTGTTACGTAAGGATGCATAGATTGCAGCTCCATGAGGCATCCTGCAGAAATCACAACTGATAATGTAAGCATGGTTTCAAAGGTTACTCTCGGTTGAATTAATTTTGTGTTCATTAAAATCCTCCCTGTATAATTCAAATGCTTGATTAATACAGAATTGTAGAGTGTAAGTTCAAATAGGGCTCAGAAAGTAGGTAGCTGTGGTTGTCCTGTAATATAGTATATAAGTTTTGTGATATTAATACCATATACCAGTGTGATGCAGCTTTCCTGGTCTAGGTGAGAGTTTTGCCATTGGCTTTTGCCATGCCATGATTTTACCCCAAGGATCTCAGGCTATATCAGCTAACATGTAGATAGAGAAAACACCAGAAGAATCAAAGAATCATAGAATCATTATGATTGGAAGAGACCTCAAAGATCATCAAGTCCAACCGTACACCTGATGCCACCATGCCCGCTAAACCATGTCTTGAAGCGCCACATCTAAACGTTTTTTGAACACCTCCAGGGATGGTGACTCCAGCACCTCCCTGGGGAGCCCATTCCAATGCTTAACAACTCTAACAGTGAAGAAGTTCTTTCTAATGTCGAGCCTGAACCTCCCCTGGTGCAACTTGAGACCGTTTCCTCTTGTCCTATCAAGAAGACATAGTCAACATTCACAAGTTGGGTTTTTTTCATTTTATTTTATATTACATTTACTGTGTTAGCCCTTTTTCCTATATTTAATCTAAGTTTAATTAGGCTAAGTCAGGATCTGTACTGAGGAAAGAGAGTCTAAAGGTGTCTTTGACGTTGCCCTAAATACAGCATTTAGCCTGGAATAGAAGAAATTGAAGAGAATGGAGATGGGGAAAGGAATCTTAGATTAGCAAAAATGAAACAAGTATTTAAATCTAAATCAAAAGGATTATAGACAGAGTTGCAATTTGAAATGTTGTTAGCTGTAATAACACTTACTTCCTTTCCTTCTCTAACATTAATTTAACACCTTTCTAAATGATTAATTTGAATTCCCATAGCAAACCCCACAAGTTAGATTTAAGGCATTTCTGCACTGGAGTGCTCCATCAGCATATATTTTCTGGTGTGGTCCTCTGAAAATGCACACCTTGCTTTGTATGGAGCCTCTTTCAATTCTGAATATGAACTGACCACATGAATATGACATGTGGCACATCTATGGTTGAGAAACATCTTACATATATTTACCAGAGGAATAGATAGAATAGAGAAGCAGAGAGAGTGGATTATGCCGCTCACTGACCACAAAGTTGCAAAATGACATTCAGACTCTTTGATCGTGTAATGTTCTGCTTCCAAATTTTGCAAGCATAGAGAGATGGATGACTTTTTCTCCAGATCTGCCTGACACAGGTTTTATGAGATTTAACAAGGCCTAGATTAGAAAATAAATCATGTTTCAAAAGATACTGGCTCTCACTTTGAAGGCTGATCAGGAACAGATAACATATCTATGCTAGTGCTTGAAATATTAGTTAAAACATAGTAACTAAGATATTTTTAGCAACAAGTTTTCCTAGTGTAAATAAACTATGAAATTTTGCTCCATGTTTCATCATACTAGGATTACTGATGGTACCTCCTGGCCCATATGTACTAATGATCTACTAGAGGAGCTGAAACTGAACAAGGAATAGCCAAAAATGTCAGGAGGATCCCATGATGTACGCTGGATTTGAGGCTGATATTTGCCCCATAATCCTCTTGGAAGCCTGTTCCAGAAGTTAAGAATTAACTGCAGAGGAGCCTTCTCCAGTTTTCAGTCTGGCCAGTGCTTCCTAAGTGGGTTTTTTAATTCATTAACTTAATTAGCACATTCTAAACTTGTGTCATATAAGAAATATTAAATACTAACTATCCACAAAAACGTATCTGAGAAATGTCACAGGTGAAAATGCACAGAAAGTTCTTTTATGAAAAAAGCTGGTGGGGAAACAGTACTCAGCTTGAGCGGTGGAACTCCGTTTGATCTTGGAGACACTGCAGTAGCACAGATAGAAAATGAGAAGAGAACTTTTTGCAAGGAAGACCCTGAGACAGATGCATGCCCAGTATATTCTGACCACTAAAGCAGATTTCTGAATGCACATTCAGAGTGCACTGATTACTTTTTATATGCACTCATTACTTTTTGTATTTCATAAAATCAGACTGGTGTGGTCAATTCATAACATTGAAAATTAGAAATTTCAATCACAAAATGCAGAAGTGGTATCTATAGTTGACTGGGTTTTTTTCCAGTTCCTCAGAAGAAATAAGACCCTGTTGCTTCAAGAGACTCCTCATCTTGCCTTTCAACCTGAATTCTATCACCTGTTATGCCAATTTTATTTTACCTGAACTACTGTGACACTTTTAGCAAATCATGCTGATGGATAGGTGCTCAAATTTGCCCAATTCTTTACGCTGAATGAAATGGTTTTCTTTGTAAATTTGTGTCTCTGAAAGACAGGCATTTTAAAGGCAAAAGCTGATATAACCTTCTCTTGTACCTCAGGTTAAGTTGGTTAGGTCCTAATGAAGGGCATCAATCATTTCCCCTCCCCAAAAGACCTGGCTCAAAACACGTTCTGTCCTACAGCCTAGGGTGCTTTGCTGCAGGGAATGTGTAGCCCAATCTCGCACTGCAGGTAAAGGTAAAACAAACAAGAACCCTCCAGAAACCACTGTTGCTTTACCACTCCTATGGAGAGAACGAAAGGGGAAAGTGCAGTAAGAATAAACAAGGCGTATATGATCCTCCATTTTCCTAAATCTGAGAGAGCTGTGGAGTGACTCAGTCCTAAGCCCACAAACAGCTTTATGAAAACAGCCTGTCGTGCTATGACCCATGTAATTGTCCTGAAGCAATGGCTGATCATGTGTGAAATACCAAGCTAGTAACGTGCACTGTTCTTTTATGAAGGGGAAAGGCCAGAGCTGCAAAGACATCATCTCTTAGGAAGAGATGATGCCCTTTTCAAGACCTCTGTCATTCCAGGTGAACAGCCTGGAATAACCAAGCAATTTAATAGTTTAGAATATGCACATAAAAAGATTTCTGCTCTCACGAAGGTATAAGGTGCTTGGGAAAGTATTAGGTTATGCTTCAAGCAGTTAAAGAAAAAACCTAAGTAGGATTTTATCATGTTTTGAGTTGAATATCTGTTATTTAGTAACTGAAAAGATATGCTTTTGCTGGGTCAGTTGGTATTGTTCTGGTCAAATGATCACTGATAGTTTGTGAAATCTAGAACTGCAATACAATTGTTGGCTGGGTCTTAGGACATAAACAAGGATATTTTTCTGCAGTTCCCAGATCCAGGAGACACAGAAGTGGGAGTGGGAAAAAATGCTTTTTGTTTGGGAAACACGCTGTGGGAAAATTGCTCAATGTGATTTGAATGTCAGAATTGGAATGTTAACAACTAGTATAGCCAGATTAGTGCAAAGAGAAGGCCAAAGACAAAAAATTGCTTTTGTCAGGGTTCTCGGTCAACTTTGTAGCACTGAAACAACTTTTTGTTGATTATGTTCATAGATAAAATTTCAGTTACATAAAGTTAATTTTATATTTATCTATGATAAACAAAAGCCTGGAGACCTTGTATTTTTTAGTGAGACTGACTTACAAAAAACCCAAATTTATATCTAGACATCTATGGGAAGTTTTAGTTCCTGTTTGCTTTTTGCAAAACCCAACTCAGCAAATCCATTTTGTTTGCCTGGGTAAATTGGGGGTGGTGTGTGTTGCCCTTTGGAGATGGCTCTCTGTTCATCTGCAGAAGAGATAATCAAATACGAGATTGGAAAATACTGGGGTTGTAAAGCCTTCATTGGAATATATGGCAGTCTGCATCAGGATCATTGCATCAGGTCAGAACAGATGCCCCAACACTCTCCTAACCCTCCCAAGGTGTTTGCAAAAGATATCCCCAAAATTCTGAGAAAATTTCCCAACCAACAGGTCTTGTATTTTCCATGTCAAAGGCATTAAGACTCTTCCAGTGGCCCACACAGCAGTGCCTTAATTAGGGTCCCAAATACCTGAAAATGAGGGGAGGGGTGGCACATCATTTGATTCAACACCTGTGTCATATAATCTGTTGCAAAGACTCTTGTGCTCTGGTGGTTGAAAGAGCTACCTGTGATCTCAACTTCCAATATCTATAGTGCTTTTAATTATAAGATATGACAAGTCCTTCTAAAGCTAACAACTGACCAAACCTGAGCAGTGACAACTGCCTCCTTTTGAGATACTGATAAAAGACTTGCCTAGCGTCTCATAAGGGGTTGTGTTATTCTAGGACAATTTGCAGTCCCTCAAGGATAACTCACAGCAAATTTGATAAGATCACGATTTTGTGATTTTTTTAATGAGATGCTGTTTTTTTCAAAATGGTCCATGCTGCCCTCAACTCTCAGATTTCTTTATTTCTATTCCTTGGTTGTTTTTTTTAAGGGATAGAAAGCAGCTCTGCATTCCTGGAGAGGGAGCCACATGAGAAGAAACTCGTCTGTCTTCTGCGGGGAAGTTGGCAACAAGTAGAAGTCCATTGGGCTTGACATAATGTCATTGGTGAAACTTGAAATATCTGCAAACACAAAACTAGATTTATCCTTTGTATAACCACAGTCCCCCACACATACTGATTTTTAATGATTTACAAATAGATAATATCCTTGAGGTATCCAACTGTATTTAGGGCCTACATACAGTAAATTAGTTGTTTCATCTGTGTTATTTTTTTCAGATAAAATCAACTCAGATAAAATATCAGCTTTGCAAATGCCCTTGACAAACAAAACAGAGAACTGAAATAACCACCTTACAAAATGTACCCCTTATTCCCAGCAGGCACGGGGGAGCTTGCATTGTTATGGCAGGTAATTGCTTAAGGTCTGAGTATGGGATAATCTTTTTCCAAATTCTGTCATTCAGTATTCCTAAATTAAAAATGCTGCCAAATTCCTTTGGATAGTTAAGATTTTCTGATTTGTACGTAATATAAGTATGCGTGTAATTGCTTGATAAATAAATGGTGCTAAGTTTGCAAGTGTAAAAGTTAGTTATACTTGTTTTAACCCAGTAGTGCTTTCTGCCAGAACAAAAGCCTTTTTTGTACTAATGTGAGTAACAAGTTCAGGGGAAAAGTTAGGAACAGCTTGGGCTGAAATGCCCTTATCTTTTCAAAATTACAGTAATAAATATGCTATTTGAATGGGAAGAAATTACAGAAACTCACTGTGCTATATTACATAGGAGAGAGTCACTGTACTCTTAATGAATTTTGCATTTGTTCTCAAGATAAGGGAAATGAAATAGAAGAGAAGAAATCGTTTGTCTTGAAAGGAGATAGAAAGTATACCCAAACCATTTCTACATACTATCAGTCTGTCTCATGGCTGCTTGCCACTCTTAGATGCTCTTAACATATTGTATACCAAAGGCAATACTGCTGACATTGAGTTCTGCAATTGCCAAATTGCATATTCATTATTGTTCATAGGCATGTGAGGTCGAATTCAGTCACTGCAAACAAAGAACCTTTGTCTGGATCTTTACTCCCTCCTCACACAGTTTTTTGTTTTCTAACTTTTGTAGCACTCCCCGGGTTGAAAGTTTCTTTTTAAAGAGGATGCTGGGTACTCTTTTGTAAACGTGTCTCCGTTACTAAAAGTGACATCATGGGAATCACTGGAAACGATCTGGGAGCACAGACCCGGGGTAGAGGCGATGTAAAAAGAAGTCCCCCTTGTCCCTTCTCCCTCCTCCTCCCCACAGCATTGTCTAGCAAACAGGTACTTTGTTGAACTCCATTGGAAGCTTCATGAGGAATTTAAACATAGGAAGGACTAATCATTTTTTTTTTTTTAAAAAAAAGAGTCCTGCCAGCTCTTTCTCATCTGCAGGCTGCCATGCACGATGTGGTCAGTAGCTTATTCACACAAAGCCAGGGTTCTGCTGATTTGCCATCATATGCAAATTACCTCCCTGGACTCATTGGCACGGTAAACACCTCGATTTAAGAAGTGTAAAAAGATGGATTGCAAAACTTAGGCATGCTCCCGCTCCTACTGAGATCAGTGGCAAGCCTCCCATTGACTTCAATGGAAGCAGGATAGATTCTCTCTTTTCTGGAAGCGAGACCCAGCGGTATTTGAGCTTTTTGGAGCGCATGCAGCTCTGAAAGTCTGTTCCTTTAGGGGCATTCCAAAATTTTTCCCATTTGCTTGATTCCATGGCAACACAACATTACCACCAAGCTCTCAATACTGAAATGAGATTTTACTACTAAGCCTGAGGATTTATACAAGTGTATCCTGTAAAAAGATCTTGCTGAGCTGCAATTGCCATTGGACTAATTCCGCATCCTTTTCAAATGAGTGAGAAAATTATCTCTGGATTTATTTTACAATAAGCCAAGTATTTTCTAAGGTTAGAAAAACAAGAAAACTAATCTGCAATCACACCAGAAACAACTTTTTTTTTTTTATTATTACACAGAATTGCTATGTTTGAGTAAAACACTATCTATTTATTATTCTTTTCAAAACAGGCTAGAGAATAGCCTAAGCAGTTTTCTTATAAATGATACTAAAATAATACTTTACAGACTGCATAAAATTATGATAAAGCCATTGAGGCTTTTCTTCTGATTTTTGTATTACTTATATCATCACAGAAATAACTGGTTTGCAACCTGAAAAATACACCAGTGTAAAAGCGTGCAAGGAAAAAACATGCCAAAAGATCCATATTAGATTCTGAATGTAATGTAGTTCATCTTTTATAGGGGGAACCAAAGCAGACAAGCTTGCTTTAGACTCAGTGGTTAAGGGTCTGCTCTGAGTTACATTATAGCACGCTGAAACTGACTGCACTGTTTGATCCCCTATTTTTATGTGTGGAAGGGGAAAAAAAATCACACTGGTTCCATACGTAGAGAAGGTAAAGTTGTGTGTAATCGATATTGATGGTCCTTTGTAATGTAAAGTACCTACTAAGTTCCCAGGTAAGAATACAAATGCAGTGGAGCACTGAAATTATTAGGCAACATTAGTAAGAATTTTAACTGCCTTAAGTTTCATGCATTTTCTTAGACTCTGGATGTAACCGTTCATTGCCATCTCTGTTATATTCAGTTTTCATGTAAACCAGTTGTTGAATCATCTCCTCCAACGTGATTTCTGAGAGAATTCTGCCACTTTAGTCACAGCTCTGGCTTCCCCCTTTGCACACAGTCTTACGTAGACAGACCCATCCTGGAGGCAATGATCAGGATGTGGGCTGCAGCATTATATTGGGACTTTAACTACTTCTGTGATCTGCTCTTTATACAAAGAGTGTTACAAAAATACATGATGTAACACTGGATTTCCCTTTTCTGAGTGGAGTTCAGAGTTTCCTCTACTGATGCCTCTGATGCACCTAGGACAAACTCCATGCAATCCTGAACGTGGGATGTGGCCCTGCTGACTGGCTGGGCCACAGGATCGGAGACAGAGATCATCTCCTCTGGCCTCCACAACTCCACCAAGTCAATGAGATATTCATTATGCAAGTGAAGCTGAGATAAGGATGTAATAAGTGAGATCATACAAATCTGAGAGTAGCACTGTGACTCCCTGTGGGTGAAACCCTTACGTATTTTCTTTCAATATGGATGGCCTCCTGGGCTAGGCTCTGATTAGAGAAGCAGTTACAAATCCACTTAGCTGCAGTAGACCCAGGTGAAAGCAGAATCTGTCCCCTTCTTTCCCAGCTGACCTTCAGCAAATCAATTCAAGAAAAAGTTGATATCAAGTCAAAAGCTTTGTTATAAAGTAGGACAGTTATGGGCTTGTATTTCAGAAGTGGCTAGAGATTCTGGATGTTGCTTTTCAAGACCAAAACTTGAAAGTGGGCGTTTGGCACTATTTCAACCAACTCTCCCTCACCAGAAGTGACACACAGAACTGCTAATCACATTTGAAATTCTTGGCCCAGATTATGAGAAAACTGGGAGAAAACTTTAGTATGTGAATGTGCTGTAAGAAATACAATTAGAGATTATCCTTTCTCTATGAAAAATATGATGCCCTAGAAAATGGTGCTTTGCTATGCAGAAATGCTGCACTGTATGTTATGCAGAAATACAAACTTTTTATGAGTTGTACATTTCACTGGATCACATTTTATTGTATTTTTTTGATTTGAAAAGAAGATATCTTATATTCCAAAGTCCACCTTGCAACAAAATAGAATATCTTTTCTTGCTAAAGAAGGAAAATTCAGATTCAAAATATCTTCTGACCCATTAAATGCACAGAATGCTCTTCATAAAACATCAGCTCTAATACCCCAGTGATATTCCCTGGGAGGCACTCAGTTGTGGGAAGTAAGGCAACTCACATATGCATGTAGCTGTTTGTTTTTTGTCTATCGCATCCTATGCATTTTCTTTTATGTGTGAAAAGCATTTGTCATTCTTACTTAACAATTCTCATTTGTAATAAATTCAAAATGACATCTAGATGTGAGACCTCTAGATGGAGAATACCCCCTTAGGTTACTTAAATTTGTAAGTAGAATATTTGCATTCGCATAAAATGATGTCTTGTATTTTGTCACTTCATTCCTTTGCTGCACTCGTGAGGACTCAGACATTCAAAGATGAAACGTGGGTGCTAGCCTTTCCATAGGTCTGTAACTCAACTTAAGCTGCAGAAAAACTATCTTTAAATAGCCCAAGCCTGCCAAAGCAAAGTAATACTCTCAGCCCATGTTTGTTTATATGCAGCAATCTCAATCAACATTGACTTTTGCACTCGGTAAAAGGCAAACTGGCACTGCTGCAAGTCCAGGTAGGCAGATCGATACCTGTCCCGAATTTTCTGCAATTGTTCTTATTTCAATAGCAACTCAGGTGCAGCTCAGCGTCGCTGTAAACCCATATAAACACGTTTTTATGTAACTTTTCCCTTGGTTTTCTTTTTAGCAGCTCTGATTTGAGAGCAAAGTAACCGTTAGTCACTGCTATGGCCAGAAGGAGAGGGCGGGGGAGGCGGTTTGGTGGTGGAAACGGCTGCTTAACCATGCCCCTGCATCTGCGGTGGCTGCAGACGGTGACACC
>NW_009629670.1:0-1138 GCF_000690535.1 Cariama cristata
GGGCAGGGTGAGCTCCGGTTGGGCTCTTTGGGGACCGTTTTTGTTGCGGTGCAGCCCAGCACAGGTCGGCAGCCCCTGCCCTGCTGCGTTTGGGCAGGGGCAGCTCTGGCTGGGGAGCTCTGGGCTGCTCCGAGCTCAGCCCTTGCTGCCCTCCACGTGATGGATGCGTAAATGTGACTTCTGAAAGTGCAGGTTCCATTCTTGTTGAAATAAAAATGTGGGCTAAAGCTGGGCCAGGGGCAGTTTGTACCCGGCGCCGAGGAGCCGGGGCAGGAGCCGCTCTCCTCCCCGGGGCTGGCAGCTGCGTCTGCTCCCATCCCTGCCGGAGCCCACCGGAGTCAGCCAGCACTGCGCTGGGGCTGAAGCACCGTCCGTCTTTGGGGGATCCCGGGAGCGGGGTTTTGGTTTCTCTCTCCTGCCTGACCCAGCCTGAACGCTCCCGGGGACCCCGGACACGCAGGAATGGGTCACGGCAAAGTAACCCGACACAAAGGCCAACTCCTTGGAAACCAGTAGAAATTATTTATTTGGTGCAAGGTAGAAGTCATCGTTTGAGGGTTCGCTGTGACCCTTTGCACTGTTCTGTTCTTGCGTTTCTTTTCTCTCTGTCTGCAAGACGCACGGTGCAAAAGCTTTTAGAGCCGGTGGGAGGTGGTGGGGCCATGCTGGTCACAACTGGCAAACCTGAGAGCGCCGAGTTCGTTAGCTGCGTTTAGGCATCAAAATGAAATGGGGCTGATCCTTCTCAATCGCTGAGGGCTGTTGCTGCGGGGCGGGGAGGGTGCAGATGGGGACGATGCTGCTCCCTGAGGGCCTGGGTGGGAAAGGTTTTGTGTTTTCCTTCTCCCGGCTGACAAGGGGTTGGCCAGGTCTCATCCCCACTCTCTCGGGGACCCCGGGCTTTCTGGAACGGCGGATGCCTGCGGGGTGTCGGGGTTTTGCCCTGGGAACCGGAGCCCTCTCCAGCCTCTTCTCCTGGGGAGGATGGCAGCGGGAAGTGGAGGCAGGGACCTGCACAAAAGGCTTCTCTTTATTTCTCTTCTCTAAAGAATTTTATATGTGTGTATATAAAAAAAAAAAACCCAAACCTGAACCCTAAACTACACAATGCTGTGGCAGAAGTGGAGGGGAGGCCCCC
>NW_009629671.1:0-55367 GCF_000690535.1 Cariama cristata
TATAAATCAATTATAAACAAAATATTTTATAATAAGCATTTTTAACACATGTTAACAATTCCAGTATCACTCAACTGCTTCCCACCCTCCCTGGGACAGCATGCACAAAAATCCCTAACATCACAAAGGAAGACAAGACACATGTGGGGTGCAGCAGAATGGTAATGTAGTTGCTAAAATTAAAAAAATATAATTGCCTTGAATTTGAGAAAGGTTTTAGGTGTTTTCCTTATTTTGTCCAGTTCATATAATTGGTGATACTGACAGCCTAGTTCTTTACGCATACAAAACAGAGCAGAAGCAGTAAAATGTGCAAACTCCTCTCTAAAAGCTATGCCAACAAATCTTCACTCAGAGCCCCAGGATAATTGAGTCTTCTACTTCATTCAGTTCCTGGCAACTGCAGCTACAGTTTTGTAATATATCTAGCAGCAATGAAAGTGAACCAAGATCAACAATTCATTTTACAGGAGCCACCACACAGCAGTTATATAGTAAACATTTTTAATTAGTACCTCAATTCTGTTAAGTATTTTAGAAGTAAAAGGCTGTTTACCATTATACACCTCAAAATTACTCACTTGTCCCCACCTTCTACTGACATATGACTATCCCCTCACTTTTGATATGAAAAAGCTCAGAGAGGTATTGCTCTAAAAGCCCACAAAGATTAAAGGACATAGTTAAGACACTTACTGATACTGCCACACTGTTCAGACCATGTACTCTTGAAAAATCATGATGATGATATAAAATTAAAAAGCACAACGCTCTCATAATGTCTCATAAAGAAATAATCTGCCAAGAGTTTTTCGCAATGTCTCTTGCTGGTTTCTGTTACCACCTACTATTTCTGTCAACACGTGCAAGCAGTTTGTTGTGTGAACCCATACAAGATGCAGAAATCACTATTTAAAGTGATAATTTCAGAATCTTCCTCAGTTGCAATTCCTTAAATACTATGTAAAGTGACGGACTTTTGTAGCATAGCACTAAAAAAGATAAATTTAAACTTAGAATTATTCACATGCAACATCATTCTTAAATGACAGATGTTTCAAATGGTTTCTACTTCTGTCTTTGCTGATTTTTCCAGAAGCAGACCTTCACGCTACTCTAGCACAGTGCCTTCAGCCACGAAACCATGTCAGCTTTTTCACACCACTCCTCTTTTCGGAGAATACAAAGCTAGGAGGTCTCCAACCTCCTCTGTGGGCTTTTAGCCTCATGAGTTTTGAAGCAGTTTGAAAGCTACCAAGGCAACCAATAGAACAAAGATCTCATGTGCTCACAGGTGAGTAACCAAACTCGAGGCCTGTAGGGTATCCTTCCAAGGGCAAAGTTAACACTGTTCTAATGCCACAAAGCATCCTGCCATCACTCCCCTAACCTCTGAGGTCACTCCCAGTCATCACCTCACCCAAAAGAGGAGGGAGAAAAGATTAGTTACTACTAGGGATGTTGCAGTTATTAGCCACTGCTCCTTGAGCTTTCCAGTTTAACCTGCAGAAGAGGCGGTAGATGCAACAACAGAGAGCAGGCTGAGGTGCGAGGGGTCCTGTACAGGACTGAGTTCTCACCGCAAACCTCATTCTTCTAGTCTCATCAGTTGTACTGACTTTCAAAAAAGTATATAACAACAGGCACAGATTTACACAGCAGAACATCTCTCAGCCTCATTGCTGCTTCTATTTCCATTACCAGCACAGCTATCAGCAGGGTGTATTCACAGTGGAGTTGGACGATCAGGAAATGGTGCAATTTGGCTGGCAAGGACCATGACTACATTCTGCCTCCACAGTGATTTGGCAGTGAGCTAGAGAGTAGCGTATACAGCCAAGACAAATAATAGCATTTGTAGTTGGTAAGTGCAACAATGTTTAGGCCTTTGTAAGTAACATCACATCTGACAGTCACAAAGACTGTTGAAAATTGCAGGCCAGATAGGACTCCAAATCCGTTACCTCAAATCTAATTTCCATTAAATCCTTGTGTCAAGAATAATATTGTAAATTGCTTTTCTGCTAGCAGGGGATAAAGTTGGGAAAACAAGGGGAGATACAGGTCATGAATCAAACTTATAGCACAGCTAGATCTCTGAACGCCTTCTCCCTGGTACATACCTTAACTATAGGATCACTCTTAGTTTCGTGATAAATGCTTTATATGTTGCTGCCTTAAAAATGAGCAAGTGGGAGTTCTCTGCTTAGTAAACCATAAAAGTATTTTCTAGTCAGCCTAGTTTTAGTAGGAATAAAATCACTTTGTCCTTTGATTTTGTTGACACATACATCCATGTGTATGTACATACTCTTTCAGATTTATATGCATAAAATATTTCCACCATGACATCACAATCAATATTTAAACAACAATTTTAATATAAAAATTTAGAGACTTTATGCTGCCTTACCATAAAGAGCTTTTGCACTTGTTCTTGAATTCTGCTCCCTCTCTGTCTGAGCAAACGTTGGAGAACCATAGCCACTGGAAGAAAACATTTTTGGTTAACTTCTGTATAGATGTATTTGCCACACAGAAACAGGTATTGCAAAAAACCCCTTCCGTTACATAGGACTACACATACCTATGACACTACTAACAGAGGTAATGATAATGGATATTTGTTCCACACCATGAATATAATGAAGCATGTTTCATTTAGGCTGGAAGCCCTTCCGAGCTCTTTTTTGTTGCATTAATACAACCTCATGCACAATGGCGATGTGGTATACACTTAGATACTGCTACAATGTAAGTAAACAAAATCACTAAATAATAATGACTATGTCAAAGACTTGGTGGGATTTCTTTTTTTCCTGCACAGACAAATATTAATTGTTTTAAACAATTTTAACTGCTTTTCAGAAAAGATTTAAAAGGACTATTCGTTGCCTACAACGAATGAAAAGGCAATCCAACTTCCTTCTAGTGTAACAACAAGAATGAGTCATATACAAACTCACTTTAAAGGCACAACAATGTGAGAAGCTGATGACAGCACAGATGCCCTGCTCCATACAGGAATACATGTTCTTTGGCATCAGACTAAGTCAATTCTCATTAGTGCTGTGAACGAGCCTAGTGCCATGATTCTGATACAGGGAGCATCCTCTTATCTCAGGCAAGGTAACACTTTCAGGTAACAGTTGCTCAGTTTTGTTTACTGGGAAACAATGTTTTCCCGCAGATGGAAAGGGCAGGCTCATCTTTTATGCATAAAAATGCATTCACTCAGAGCTAATCTTAAATATTTCAGGCATATGAAGACCTCTCCAAGTAATACGTTATACCTACAGCAATTTAGTTTTTCTGTTCCAGATTATTCCATTCAGTAATACATCTTTACCCTTACACTAATACAAAAATCAGTCAGATATCTGTCAGTTTGGTTACACGGTTTGGAAACTGTACATTCTTTTACAGAAACTGCCTTTGTATTATTCCAATGGGATCTAACAATTATAGCTCTATCTGAAATGAAAGCATAAAGAAGAATATACAACACAATTTTTTGTCCATAAAAGGAAAATCAAAGGTATAGCCTTACTTCATTTGAGGAAAATAACTTCCATATCCACCAGGAGGGGTGTTTGATATATGTCCATTCATTCTTATTGTCACTTACTGAGGGAAATGATCTGGGAAAAGAACAAACAACATATGAATTGAAGTCTTTTAAAAGATGAAGGTTTAATACAGATTTAATACAAACCTAATGAGAAAATCATGGCTGAAATGGGAAAAAAAATTGTATCAACAAGCTCAATTGTTGTTAGTTGCATCTCAGTGATGCCTTAAAGACCTGTTATGGAACTTCTCCCTATTGCAATTTGATAGTTATTGCTTCAAATAATTTATAATTTAGTGAATAAAGCTATTGTTATTGATATAATGGTCTGTAGGAATACCTTTAGAAATACAAGGCTGACTAAACAAAGAACAACATCTACTGTAGAAAAGAACAAGTTGTTCCAAATTGCAACTTTAATAGTCAAGCATGCTTGATTTTAATCCTCAGTTAATTTCGTTCTAATTAAACTTCTGAAATGGCCTTTTGATACATATTCTATGAAACTTACTAGCTGAATTATTAGAAAGATGCATTAGCAAAACAAAACACAATTGTTAGCACAAATGGAAACTTGGTTAGCTATTTTGCCACTAAAAAAAACACGTGTTTTTTTTGTTTTTTTTTTTTCAAAGCAGCATTTAACATACTGAAAGTTTGGTATGCCGAATGAGACCTCTCATATAACAGCAATACTGAAAAAGCTATGATGAAACAGTTAAAAGAATGACTTCTCCCTTTAATAACGTACCTGTTGAAGTTAAAATTGAATCTGGAAATTTACTTTCATAAGCCTGTAAACAATTAAAAAATCTTTATTCAAATCCACCACGGGCAAATATTCTTTCATTTATACATATATGAATAATACATATTTGAATATTTCTCTACATCTCAGTCACTAAATAGAAAAAATATTTCTTTTAATTCTGCAAAATAGTCAAAGTACGTCAGATAAAATTTGTACCTAACAAAAGTTGCATTTCCAAAGCAAGTATAACTTGCTTTGTTGTACTAAAGTCACCTTACAACCAGCTTATCTTCTGAATCACTAAGTCAACTTACTGCCTCACTTTAACTGTTCTCTTCCCATTTTACAAAGAAGCAGCAGCTGATTGACCCACAGTACGTACTGCGGTTTGTATCCACATATGTTCTGCTACTTTCCTCTTTCATGCAAAACCACAATCAAAATCAAATTCTGTTCTCAGCTCTAGAGTCTTCTGTTGGTTCAAGAAATGTACAAGCTGGTTTTGGTCTTCTATACTGAGAACAGAGTCATTTTTATACATTTCTGAGGAACACCTGACATCTCCTATTCAAGATGCAGTTAGCAAAGCTACCTAGAACTGAGCTGTATTGATCACGTGCCAGATGTAATCATGTGGAAGTGTGGTATAACCTTTAGTGAGCACATACTTGGTAATCTTGCCTAGTATCTCTTTTTAAAAATTTTTTCTTTTAAATCTTTGATTGCCTCTTGCAAAATATCTTTACGGATATACTCACATTTTACTTCCATTTCTTCTGCACATCCCCACAAATACATCATGTATTGAACTTGGTAGCCTGTTTGGCTGCTGTAAGCCACTTCTTACACAGTGCAGTACTTAGCAGCTGACTCTAATAAATTACTATCTGTGCCAAGTGCTCCTCAATTCATTAGCAATTACAACCTTTGGGAAGTATCCTGAAATTGTCCCATGACTACAAAGGATAAAAATATTCATTTTCTCAGCAGAATTTGCCAGGTCACTGTGCAATCATTGTTCCGTTTCAGCGACTGTGTGGATCAGAGCTACTCAGAGTGCTCTTCTCCAGCTCATGCTGTCATTAAGCTCTTCAACACTTCCTATCAGCTATTAATTCTTACTGTCTGCAACTATCGCTCAATCTGCTACCCTGCTTATTGTTTACCCTGTGACTAGCTTCCTAAGAGCGACCAGATCCAAAATACTTACACAAATTATCTCCATTGCTTTTCAGTATCCTCCGTTTTCCTTACACACATTATTTAAGATAACACTTCTTTAATTATTCTATTTGCCATACCCTTTATCATTTGTGATTTTTTTCATAGCCCTATTCATAACAAGTTCTGCAACTATCTGCTTTAAAGTGAGATCTAAAAAAAACCTTGGGTTTAGACTCCCTCAAAATTATTTCACTCCTCAGACATCTTAATCTGACAAATACTTTATTTGTTATTTGTACTCCACTTCTATGAAAGTGGCAAAACAGATATTGCAAGTAAAAGGAATGTACTATATTAGAACTTAAAGCTTCACTCTTTGAAGTTAGCATACCACACTGAGTTTTAAAGCAGTAATGAAGCTGAACAGTAGATTTTCACATTAGGCGAAGAAAACATGTCTCATTACTAAACAGTTGCCCACTGTAAGGCATAGCACCACTTAGAGCATGTATAAAAAGCTTTAAAATCATATTTTGAAATCAGTAATAATGAAGATCTGAAGTCTGAAATTTTGTTTTTCATAAAAACAAAAAACCAAACAAAAAAAAACCCAACCACCCAGCTTGTTCTGCCAAGCAAGCACAAAACTTTTAGTGAGTTTTAGCTGATACACAAAAAAACCACCACTTGTTATTTGATAGTTAAGTAAAGCCAACAGTATTTCCTGTTCCTTATGCAATTTTCCACTGTTAAAAAAAATAATCAAATGCTTCTGAAATGCCAAGACAACTACTATGACATGACAATTTCAAGAGACTATGCAATGCTTCTATCCCTTGTTTCAAGAAAGCTCCTGATTATGCATACAAACAAACCCTTTACAGTCATTATTTATAATTAGGTCAAATATTTGTCATAGCATCAAAAGGCTACTCCCACTTCCCCCAAATTATCAGGAAATTTAATCTCTTTCAACTTAAGTGCTTAAAAAAAACCCCAAACACAACATTTTAGGAAAACACTTTAAATTTTAATTAAGTGCATGATGGAGAAAAGGGAAAAACATAAAAGGATAACAGAATGTGCAGTGCTTCGTTTATTATTCACTTATACAGCTTTCTCTGCTGTATTTCTCATCTCAAATGCTCTTTCATCTCTTACAACCAGTCCTGTAGCAAAAGTCAAGCTGTGCACACTGCAAAGCCATTGTCATCCAGGAGTCTATTAATAAACTCCACTTCCTCTTTAATCTTCCCTTTCACCTCAGCCCAGCAGTTCACAGCAACATACGCTGGTGTCCTAGACTTTAAGATAAACAATCTTCAAAATTAACTGTATGATCCCTCTTTAATAGGTCCTGAACTATCAACAGTTTACTTGTTAATATGTCCAAGAATGGTCATGTCTTTCTCAGGATCTTGAAAAGACATCATTCCTACTCTGAACAAGAAATACGTAAAAACAGGAAAATGAAGTAAGAATTTAAAAAGAAAATAATAATAAGAAAATAGCTAAAATAATAAGATAAATATTAAGATAAATATTAATATGTTTATCTTTAAATATATTAGAATAATAAATTATTTAAAACATTAAGAAAATATTTATAAACAGGAAATTCCTAAAAACAAATAAATACTGAATTCTCTTCCCACAGTATCAGAGACTGAACAAAAAGAAATCCACCTAGGACTTCACTGCTGCCATCAGATTTATTTTTGAAGGGGCTCTAGCATATTGATAGTAAGCAGCAATATAAATGACAAGGGCCCAGCCTTTAAAACAGACAAATCATTTCTGAGACAGGTATACTTTGGTTCTTTAGTAGTCAACAGTTACAGGTGGTCTAATCCCAAACATGGGGAGTATTATACAGTTATGCAATATGATTAGATCAGTCATAAATATGAATTTAAAAAAAACGCCCAAATGCTAAAATACTCTTCTCCTTCCCCGCCTTGTAGCACAGCAGCCTAATGAAAGCAATAGAATCTGTGTGCAACAACAAGCTGACACACTGACAACTCACATGCCTTGCCATTTAATTTCCTAGAAGGAGTTTGAAGGTAACAAAATCCCTCAATTTATTTCAAAAAAATCCTTTTTCTAGAAGGGCAGAGCTATCTCCTGAAAGAAAATGAGATATGCCAGAGACCGATGCTCTTTTCCACTTATCTTGAATCAATTGGTCACAACATCAGACAGAAAAAAGAACAGCTTAATGCCATGGGTGTTTTAGAAATTATGCCAGGGGCAGGGAGAGGGAAGGGTTAAGGAGAGGAGGATATAGGGGAAGGAAAAGAAAAGCCAAGAATGGTTGGAACAATAATTATCTACCAATTAAGAAAATGTTATTAGTAACAATTCATTGTTATTACATGCTCCAAAAAAACCCAAGAATTCTTCCCCAGATAGATAACAGGCACAGGCTGTAACGCCAGCCTAAACAAAAACAAGTGGACTAGTACAAGGTAACACTTATCTGTAGCGGATCTGACAGTGTAGCAATGTCAGAAAAGGACATGCTTTCTCCACCCTTTCCCTTTTTATAATATTATAGAACAACAAAAACAAACAAAAAATTAGATATACCCATGCTACACTGTAACTCACAATGCATTCAATAAAAATGCCTCTTACTGCTATTCCACAGCATTCAGTAGTGCTGTTCTACATAATGTATGAAAAGCAATTT
The DNA here is from genome assembly GCF_000690535.1 of Cariama cristata. Taxonomy (NCBI): domain Eukaryota; kingdom Metazoa; phylum Chordata; class Aves; order Cariamiformes; family Cariamidae; genus Cariama; species Cariama cristata. The sequence goes on from NW_009629671.1 coordinate 8,182, forward strand.
AACTTGCTGCATGGCTAATTATTTTTCATTTGTTTCTTCTCAAACCTCACCCTGTTCACCCCCACACGCTTTTCTTCTTCATGCTAAATTTTTGAATAGTTACTGCTTTTACTTGTTTCTCCATGCTGATGTAAATTCTTTATTCCTTATGCTCTTGTATTTTGGTGCCTTCTCCTCTTGTGTCTATGTTGCTGTTCTGACCCAGCACTGTACTGTTTGTATCTTCATTCCAGGCACAGGTTTTACAAATAGGAAACTCCTGGTAGAAATAGGTCCCACAGAGTCAGACGAAATGTTGCTGCTGCCATCTGCTTCAGGACTTGCTTCAGACAACAACCAAGAGCAAACATGAGTTCTGCTGGCTGTTCAACATCTTGCCTCAAGATAAACACCAAGATGCACATGCATGCATAAGTAAGTATTACTTTAAAAACGGTCACTAGGGATTTTCCATCCTCGGTACATTGATATCAGAATTTCTCTGAGACAAACTGCTACCGGTTGGGCTGGCAGCAGCTTTGTACTGTAATGTTTTCCATTTTCTATTAAGGGCATTGAAGCATCCAAAGGCTGGTCAAAAAGATGACAGAGAAAATTGAAAGCGAGACCCTACAAGGGATGCAGTTTCAAGACAAAACATTTGGACTTCATTCATCACCACTCTGGCTGTTGTTCCCTTTGCTTCCTTCAAGCCGCTTCTTACTACTGATGGGGGGCTGAAGCTTTCTGAGAAAGGAATAGGTACTCCAGTATACTCTCCTGTGTCCAAGCATGAGGACTTCAAGCAAACATGTTAATACAATAGCCACAATAAAATAATTTTGAAAATGCTGTTACTTTCAGGTCTTCTCTGGATTCAGAGCAGTTGTCTAGCATGGCCAATAGCACCAATTACACTGCATCTTAGTTTATACAAATCTGCATGGAGTTGCAACCTGTGCTTAGATTTTAGTGCATCCCCAAAGAACCCTTCTGCTGGATGTGACATTAGCTCACTGGGGCTCCTGCTAAAGAAATCTTCGGGTGGAAGGGAAAGGACTGGATGTGTCCCCCTCTCCCCCTTGAATTTCACTCATTACAGAAAGCTGAACTTAAACCCAGTATACCATTTACCTGTTTGTCTAAGGAGTCAGAGGGGTAGGAGCATTTCAAGAAACACATGACTGATATCAAATGAATATTTGTAAGTGTATTCCCCTTCAGCTCCACAGAGCACTGCAGCAGATGAGCTCAATTCAATGCTGGTTTTCAGTTTCAAAAACTGTTTTGATTTTCATTGACACTTTCCGAAATCTAATATTTTCCCTCAGTCCTTCAGTAGGAGTATGCTAAATTCATCAGCAGTATTCCTTTTAGAAGGAGAGATAAGACAAATTTATTAAGAAATTTGGTGACATAATTATCAATCGAAGTAGGAGACTCAATATGTTAATGCAAGACCAGTATTCAGAGCAAGAATTGTTAGCTAAAAAAGAAGCTTTCAGTTGGGAAAACTAATAAGATAAAAATGCACTTTCAATCTTCTTTTTCTTACTATGATATTTTCCAGTGATTCACCATTAAGGAAATATTCTAACAATACAATTAAGATATGTATCTTTCATTTTGAGAAAGGCGAGAAATATGAAGACCAACAGGAAGAATTGAATGAATAAACTTCAGATAGATCCTGTTCATAGATTTAGCTCTTATTATTGACATGTTAATAAAAACCCTGCTTGAAAACAGGCTCTTACTCTGGCATGGCAACCTATTACCATTCATTTCACTCAGGTCTCGGCCATGATTTATAATTAACTGTATTGAAAGAAAATAAAACAGCTTTACAGATACAAAACCTTCAAAGACTTAAAATCCCTATTGCAACAAAGGAATGTTAATAAATATGCCAAGCACTAAAGCCACCACTCACTGCTATTTTTAATTACAGAATTAACCAGTTCATCTAAAGCAAGATGAGTATTAATTACCAAGATCAGGATAATTATGCAGACCTTGCAGAAAGTATCACCACAGCTGGAAGACCAGTATCTTGTATAAAAGAAAAAAAGAAAGGAAGGGAAAAAAAAAAAAGAAAAAAAAACCCCAAAACTAAACCAAAAACCCTCCACACATACAGAAGAACAGTCTAAAGAGGAAGCTGTCTCTGGCACTTGAAGAAATTTGTAGAAGGAAGTAGAAAAAGGGGCTTCTGATGTACTGTAAAAATCAGTGTCTCCAGTAAGCCTACCTGAAGTATTTGAAGAGGATCAAAGAAGAAACTCTTCCAATGGAAAAGGTCAAGGATTTAGAGAGCCACTGGCATACTGCACCAGAGCTTACTTTGGCATCTCATCTACAGCACCCAGGAATCCCTGTGCACCCATGTGGACTTACACAAAGGACACTGGGAAAACATTTCCTACAGCACAAGCCCCAGCACCATCACTAACTTCTCCCTTCCAGTGTTCAAAGAATAGCTATAAGACAGTTGCAAGAGAGAAAGCTAAGAACTAAAATTCTATTTGAGTTTAATATTTATTGAAATTCCGAGCAGTGGTTCTCAATTTGTACTTGACTTTGAAGGCTACTGCTTTTATTTCAGACCTGAGGAATGGTCCAGGTGCCTGGAAAGCATCTACTTTATTCCCCTCTCCACCCCCCCCCCAAGTACAGTATGAGCTAGCAAAGCATACTATTTTTACTCACAAATCCTACCCCAACATGGCTATAACATTGCACTCAATATCTCCACCTGAAGAGAAATGTACAATAACTTGTTCTGGTTTGGGTTTTTGGTGGTTTTGTTGTTTGTTTTTTTTTGTTTGTTTTTTTAAAAAAAAAAACAAAAAAAAACAAAAATAAAACTGACTTGGAACCACTGACTGGTGAATACAGCTGACCGAGCACAGACATCACAGTTTTATTTCTCTTCTTCACATTCTGTTTTTTTTCATTACTTCCTTTTATTCCTTGTTACATCATACTTCAAATGAGATCATTAGATTGCAAAAGAGGGCACTCCAGACACTGATCTGAAAGTCAGCTTGCAGCATACAACCAATAAGCCATCAATTTGCCTTTAGAAATGAGAACTTATAAATGATATTACAATACTAGTGTACATGTTTAGATGGACCAGCAGAAAATTCAGCAAAAAATAGTGTGCAAAGGGTACTTCTTTCCAGATGCCATATGAGCATGCTTTCCACTACCCTGAAGACACCACATGTCAAAAAGATCAAGAAACTTGGACATACTTTTCCCTTTCACATTGAAAACAGGCTGTGAGTGCAGCTGATGAAATATTTCTGAACAGTTTCTTGCACTGAAGTGCTCTGAAAATGTTAAGAGATTATAAGACTTACTGTAGTGGTACTGAAAGTATATAAAAATGAACAAGACAATGTCTTTAGGTGTTATCTGTTGTTTTAGATAAAGTTTTCCTCAGTCTGGCCAAAAAATGAGTGAACTCCCAATATAGTTAAAATATTGCTTGCTGCTGCAAAGTTGACCAAACGAAACTGGCTTAACCACCTATCCACATTTATTTGCAAGCTTAATAGCTGTGTCATGACACATTGATGTTATTAAAATTGGCGTGGTAGAGTCCATAAGCTGAACTGAAGCTATATAATGACTTACTCCAACCAGACCATTAAAATCAACACGGAGAAGGAGGAGGAAAAAGACAGGAACACTCATCAATGCCTCTCTAATTTAGTTTAATAGAACTGTGGCAAGATCTAATTCTTGTTTTCACAAATTTACTTTCTTCAGTTTTGGTGAAGTTGCCGTATTAGCTTTTACCCTGTAGGCTTTGCAGCCAGACACCAACACTGCAGTTATTGTGGTTCCAGACATGGCAATAGATGACTCCCATTGCAAGGCTTTCTTATTGCTCCCTGCTTAAACTTTCACTCTAGCCCTATTAAAAGAAAAAAAAAAAAGAAAAAAAAGAAAAAAAAGAGGCATACACAAAAAACCAACACAACTGACATTTATTCTTAACATGGCAGCACACAGAACAAATCAGGACAACGGCCCAGTTCCATTAAAATCTATCAGCTAGTTACTTAGAAGAATCAATTTCTAGGTTAGTCGTAGGTTGCAATCTCAAATTAAACAAGACAAAAAAAGTTGAGCAAGAGCAACATCCACTAGTTTCCCAATTATCTTAAACACCCAAGCTGCATACTATTGTGGACTCAGCATCATTTATGAAATCTTGATCTCTTCCACCTATAAAGTGCTCCAAATGCCAACTCACACAAGTCTGAAAAGCCTCACACTTTACTACGGGAAGGGTTTATGCTCTGTATTTTACTGTAAGATTTACTTTTTATATAAGGTGCAAAAAAAGAAAAAAAAAAAAAAGGCAGTTTCCATGCAGTTCAGTGAAAACAGAGAAGGCTATGCTTAATGAAGGTGAACAAATATTTAAAAGTTATTTAAAAAATAAGAAGTGATTTAAAAGTTATTGATCAGACCACAGCAAATCAGCAATGCTGAGCTGAAAGGTAAGATCACAGCGGAGCTCAATAGCAAAACTAGAACTTTTCTTTTAAAACTTAATAAATGAGCACATGCTATTCTAATAATGCTGATTAACTCTTCAAACTTCCCTATTAAGAAATGCCTAAGTGAAATAATGTGCAAAAAAGGCAGCAGCAAATGAAGCTTCGCAAGACTGATAGGCAAAAGCTCGTGACTTTAGGTGACATGATTTAAAACAAACACCACCATCACAAGTTTTTGGGATTAAACAAGATTTTAATGCTAGAAAAGTTAGTAGAGTGTTCATATTCTCAGAAGTAATTTAAAATATTCCCCTAATATTTTCCAATGTTCTTGCAACTTCATGTACACATGAAAGTATTAAATTAAAATGTAATACCTGGAAAGTATTTGAATTAATTCCAAATCTAGTCAGTATGTCTCCTAAAAGGGACTAGGTTTTCACTTGTCACGCACACATAAAACACACAAGAAGTAGTTTGTTCTCAAAGCTATGTAGTTATGAAGCTGTAGTGTATAGCAGCAACATTGCCAATACCTGTGAGTCAAAACTCTGTGCCCTACCTCAGCACGGAGGTTTGACTCTGAAGCTGGTTTATAACACTAGTAACAGAAAACTGTGTGTTATCTTCAAAACTTACCCTGTGTTACAGGAATCCTATTTCTTTCAAACTCATGGGCCTAAGAAAATTACTTTGTCTTTAGTCATAGAGTCATAGAATCATAGAATCATTATGGTTGGAAGAGATCTCTAAGATCATCAGGTCCAACTGTATACCCGATGCTACCATGCCCGCTAAACCCACTAAACCATGTCTCAAAGCGCCACGTCTAAACATTTTTTGAACACCTCCAGGGATGGTGAGTCAACCACCTCCCTGGGGAGTCTGTTCCAGTGGTTAACGACTCTTACAGTGAAGAAGTTCTTCCTAATATCCAATGTAAACTTCCCTTGGCACAACTTGAGACCGTTTCCTCTTGTCCTGTCACTTGTTACCAGGGAGAAGAGACCAACCCCCAACTTGCTACGACCTCCTTTCAGGTAGTTATAGAGGGCGATCAGGTCTCCCCTCAGCCTCCTTGTCTCCAGACTAAATAACCCCAGCTCCCTCAGCCACTTCCCATCAGACTTGTTCTCCAGGCCCTTTACCAGCTTTGTTGCTCTTCTCTGGACGCGCTCCAGCACTTCAATGTCTTTCTTGTAGTTAGGGACCCAAAACTGAACATAGTATTCAAGGTGTGAATCTGTGTGGGAAAATGCTCCTGCACGTTGGTATCTAAGCTGCCATCCAGTCACTCAATTGATCACTACCTCTTGTATTTTTCATTAATAGTACGAGACATCGTGAGAAGGGGCCTAGATACACAGTGTCCCCATAGTAAGGTAACAACAAAAACAAAACCATAGAGACTCTGAAAATAAGGCAGAAGAGAGAAAAGGCAGAAGAAAACAAAATTAATTTTTAAAGAGAATTGGATGATAAGTTGCACTGTAAGCTACTTTAAGACCTAGCACCAGCACTCACTGACTTTTACAAATCCTGTTCAGTTTTCCCATCTGTGAAAGAAAGAACCTCTATCACTATCACTCGGGGTGCTAAGTGAACCAACTGAGATATTAAATCCAATACTGTCAAAAATACAATGACTTCATTGTCACTGGAAAATATGCACTGGAAAAAAATATGTTTTTCAAGGGCACATTACTGTTTTCCCTTCTACTTGACACCAATCAGGTAATCTAAAATAATTTCCCACTCCAAAGCAGAGTGGAGTAATGTAGAGATATGAGAAGAGCTGTGTGACTTGTTTGCTTGGTACAGAATTGTGAAGCCAAATGGCCAGTCCCTCTATATCATACACCATTTTCCCTGATGTTTTTCCTTCTGAACCATGAATTTGAAACAATAAACTTCAAGGACAGCTTTCCCTCACCTAGGGCTAAAAGCAGGCATATGATCGTGCAGCAAGATGCATGACCTTGAATGCAGTATACGCAGTTCTCAGCACTTTCAGACATGCAATAACTCACCTGCAGCCAAACATCAGCTGGAGATGCTTGTTTAGGTCACCAAAAATCTTGAGCATCAATTTTCGTTTGCATTAATGCACACATGACCCAAAGAGACTATATTGCAATTCAGCGAGTAAACAAAAGGCACTACCTTAAACACCTAAGCATAACTGATCAGTCCACATTAGGACTACCATTATTCAGCACAAAGCGACTCAGGTGTAAAAGAACTTACTGAACTGAGGTCACAGCTGAATGAAGTCACACCCTGCTGTGGTATTAGCAGTGCACTTCCATAAGTCAGCATTTGTTTCATGGAAGAAAACAGACTGAACAATAACAGATTCCACAATTTGTGGGAAGAAAATTAACTTAAAATTTTGGCATTTCACAACTCTGATTTTCTAGTTTCAATTATTTATATTGCTCTGTACAGATACAATTTTCTCCTCCATTAATCTGGGCCAAACCCTTCCTCTATATGCATTGCAATAATGAAAACATATATTCAACTAATGTCAAATTTTTGAGTTGTGTTTTTTCTAAAATTACCAGATCAAATGCAGAAACATGAATTTTTTCCAAATCAATTAACAAATTCATATTTCCAAAAGCAGTCTCTGATGTGAATGCTCAGGCTTGGCAAGTTACAGGCTTGACTTTTGAAAGTAAAAGTATATACTTTTTAAAAATTCAATGCCTTTATAATCACATACTAGATTGCCAGCAAACATCCAGTGATTAAAGATGACAAAATTAGAAACTTTTATAAAAGAAAAATTATAATCAGTGCAAAATGGTTTTGGCTCCAATTTCCTCTAATTGTGGAGTTTGAATTTTCACGTATCACAAGAAAATTTTGTCCAAGAATTTGTCATTGCTGGTTACCAAGCCAAATTTAACAAGCTATCACTAGAAAGGGATTCTGAAATACTGCAACCAGGTATTTTATTGCAATTTGCTCATTCATTGAATTGAAAACATTTTGCTGAGGCATTTCCAATGTCAATTTTTTTAAAAAACTGATGTCAGATAGGTTCCCAATGGAAATCTCAGTCTGGGACAGGAGCCCAACATACCCTACTCCCAGGAAACCTCAGAGGAGCTCTGTTTTTTAGTAAGTTCCCACAGGTTTTGAAGGAAGATAACTGTAAAAAAATTTCCAGAATATGGATTTACTGTTCTCCACTCAGGTTTTTTATTAGAAATAAGCATGTGTGAAATAAGCGTAGGTGGGAAGGTAGCAGTGAGAAAGGGAAGGAGCTAAAAAAGCCATATGCAGTAGTGCTTTTTGATCTCCTGCTTGGAGGGGTGATGGATGAGCTTGGGGAAATCTGAGTGCACCATTCATTTCCTTGTACTTGAAGAATTGTTCTAGAGCTGATCCTAGTGATCTTAACATGATGTAAGAAATACCCATCTAAAATCTTTTTTCAAAGATATGATTACTCTCCTACAGAGCTAAGAAAGAATTAAAAACTCTCTTTACCTTTCAAGATGAGTCACTACTTTATGGGGATCTTGCAGAAATGATAGTCATTGGAGATAATATAGGTTGGGTGGATTTTCTTTGTTGTCTTCCCTCCCGCCCCCTCAAAAAGCATCTTTTGGACCAGTCTGTATCACCTTGGTACTTCTAATACACGATACTGAACAGAACTGCTGCTCAACTTTCAATGGCAATGATACTACCACAAAGTGAGTTACACCTTCAGTTGGAATAAGAAGGATTACCTGCGCAGACAGTTCTTAAAGCAATGAATGTTATCTTAAGAACTGTTTTCCATAAGGCTCTTATCCTCTTGGTTATACCCATGTGGCTAGAAAACACTTAGAGTCCTGCAAAAGACACTAGAGAGAAGGCATCCAGAGAAAATTTTTGAAGGATGAAGGCCTATATAAATAAAGCTTTCTCCCACATTGTAAGCAACTAAGAAATCCTGTTTATCATAAAACTTCAACAGTTCCTCACCAATGATTAAATGTTGTTTATAGAGCTCTGAGTTGCCTATACTGTTATAAATTTTTAGTTTGATGAGATTGAGAAGGATATTTTTTTCCTTTTCCAGAAGGCACACTAGATAAACTTTAAACTCGTACCCAGTTTCAAAGGAAAAATATTTGTCCTACACAAAGCCTCCATTCAGAGTCCCTGTTTTTACTACAGTAAGAAAAATAGCTGTGCCCTGGATAATTTGTTCATGTATGCCAATAAAAGCATGTTGGATTAGAGCCAGCACTTCTAGAAAGCACCCAAAGACTTCTGAAATCCTATGAAAGGCAGAATTCTTTTTTTCCTCTACTTGTCCTTTTTCTATTTGCCATTCTCAGTATTTATTACTTGTTTCCATTACATTTGTCTTTATGAGACTGTGAGAAGCAACTAAAAGAGGAAAATAAGACTAAAGAATAAAAGCAAAGCTTTTAAAGAAGGTCTTCTACGAAAAAAAGCTTTTAGACTTCTTTATACAATGTTTCAAAATGTTAAGCATGTACCCTTTTGAGCTCCACTCTAACTAAAAATTATGAAAGAGACTAAAGTATATTCATGTTTTAGAGGTATAAAGAATTAAGAAACATACTGACATAAATACTTAGGTACCTATGCTTTCATGCAGGACTCTGATCAAGATGTTTGCTGCTTAAGCTAGGGCAGATCTGTGGCAGAGCCAGGGTATAAAAGAACCTGGAGAAAATTCTTGGGAAGTTACTCAGACCATAGTAGGATTTACTATGCATATGTGCTTCCCCCAAACCCAATGCTTTTGCAAACAGTTTCACAAACAATCACAGAAAATGGGGCTAAAAAGGAACAAAGTCATCTCCTATCCTTAAGGCAGGAGCAACTGTGCCAAGGTACTTCCCAAAAGGTATACTTCCCAACCTCTTCCTTGACGCACTAGCGAAAGAGGCTAAAAGCCAAGCCTGGGGAAACCCAGAGTCACCTCAGCCTCACTCTGAAAAGGTTTTTCTCAACAAGTAATTTAAATTCTTGTTGCAATTTAAACTTCACTTGATATTGCTTCTATCCATGGCATACCCAAGAAATACATTAGGTTCTTGATTTTAGAAAAAGGGAAAAAAGGTAACAATAACATGCATCCAACCAGTGTTAAAAAGGGCTTATAAAAATATCCTGTTCCTCAGTCTTGTTTGATTAAGAATAGTTGGCTTACTGCTACCTCCTCTCTCTTTTATAACTTATCACTCATATCAACACTGCAATAGGCCTACAAGGATGTCGCCTCACACGTATCATCTCATATGTTTTTCCAGCTAAGCAATCCAAAGTAAGTAGACGTCAACTTCTATTTTCCCATAGGAGCCCACAAGGCAAGTTTCAGGGGGAACAACATTACAGTTACTTCATCTATATATTATCTTTCATTATCTCAGTGTTTTTCTAAACTGTATCCCCTTGCCTCTTGAACTTTGTATAACCTCTTCTCTTTCCTCATATTGTATAATTCAGCCTTATGCTTTTCTCCTCCTTTTCCTTTTGTCATGCACATCTTCAGCAGACTTTCTGAAACAAAGTAATTCAAGAAAAAAAAAAAAATCCAAGTGCAGCCTCAAAAATAGTTCCTGATGTTGTCCAAGGCCTTTAAGACAGGGACTGGTGCTACTGAATCTTCTCCGGCCTGGTCTGAAACTTTGTCCCCTGTTTCCACAAGCAAGTCAGAGAGATGCAGCCTACCGCCTGAGTAAGACAAGCTACCCAGGTCCCTGTGCCTGGCACACAGCAAATGGCCTCAGGGCTTCAGCTGCTCAGGTACAGTGAGGACTTGGGTGAGGGCAGACCTTCAGTCACACCTTGAGCTGGTATTTCAGCAGCAACCTGCCCTGTATCGTGCTCAGCACGCTGTTCAGCCCTATGAAACTGTTTTCATAAAAAAACCCAGTAACAGCTGGTGATGGTCTCTAAAAACCTCTCCCAAGGCAGAGCTAGCCCACCACTCAGCACCATGCTTCTTTTGCCCTGCCTCCCTCGCTACGGCTGCAAGACCCAGGTCCCCAGGCAGCCGCCCCAGCATGGGTTGGCTCTGTGTCCCTGCCACCTTCTCCAGAAATGACCCTGTGGGCCACCCACCTCACCCACCCCGGGGACATCACGGCTGTTTCCCTGATTAGCTGTCCAGGTGGGATAGTGGGAGCAAAGCCATTAATTGGGATGCTGTATTGCATGGCAGGAACAGAGAGGCCACCAAATCATTCGCTACCCATGCGTAACAAGGTCAATACTCCTAGCCAAGGGCATCAGCACAATTAATACCTAGCCAAGCTGGCCCAGCCAACTACCTTCATACCCTCTGTCAAAGGGAAAACATCATGGCTGGAGTCCAGAGCACTGAAGGTGACATTTAGGCAAAATACATTTCCAAAAAATTTGCTTCCTTTGCCATTATTCAGCTTTGTGACTCAGTTCTTCCTAGCATATGTAAATCTCAGCCAGTGCCAGCCTCTCAGGTGATGTTAACGGGAAATATATGAACCCATTTTCTCTAAACAAAGTTACAAAAAGGGAGTAAGATTGCTGCTCTGATCAGATTGGGGAGGTCAAGGATTATAGGAATTAGAAAGGGAGAAGACAATTGGATTCAGCCCTTTTCCTGCTACAAGACCACTCTCCTGGGCACGAGCTTTCCACTTTTACTGCTGGAGCAACGTCTCTTGAAAATCTTTCACCCAAAGGAAAAAAAATGCAGATGAGATACAAGAGAGTCCTTCTGCCAGCAGAAACATAGTGCGGAGAGCACAACCATGCTGCCCTTCCCCTCCTGCCTGCACTCCCCCGCCATGCTTGCACAGCACTCCTGTCACCCAGGAGTTTCTCTTGTACCTTAGGAGGGGCCCTCAGTTTGGATTCTCACACCTGGCTAAATGAAAGGTACACTGCGTTTCAGCTGACAACCTTGAGACTTGATAAAATGCATGCTCATTTGAGAAAATACTAAGAACTTCTTATCCAGGGATGTGGAGAAAGCTCACACTCTTTTAGGCTCAAATAAGGGCACTTGCAGGCAACAGTCTCAAAACCCCTTATCATTTCTGAAAGATCGAGCCCTGTTGCCCCTGTTTTCCTCATTGCCTCCTTTCCCAGTTAAGAACATGCATAGCTCGGTTTAGAAAAAGTCCTCAGAATATTTTTATGCTTCTGCAAGGAACACATTAGAAAATCATAGTCTTTGGGGAGGGAGGGGATTCATTATTCTACAAACAGGGAAATCCCAACAGATGTCCTAACACCTTTTCCTGCTGCCCAGATTAACTGGCAAGCGCTAGGGGCTCCTGTGTAGGTCACTCCTGCCAAGTTTTAGTATTGCTCGGCAGATGGTCACTTCTCACTGTGCACAGGGCTTTCCCCTCCACAGCACTGAATGGTTTCACATCGGCTGGAAGCAAAGGCACCAGTTTGCCGAGCTTTGGAACCAGCTCTCTTCACACCTGCACCATCAACGGTATGGCTCCACTCTCTTGCTCAGCATTGGTGCAATCTGGAAGCTCAAGAGATGCTAAACATCCATTTTCCTTTTAAACACAAGCAGAAGCAGCACCGCAGCCCTAACACACGCGATCAGATGGCTCTGGCACGTGACAAGAAGGACAAAGTGGCCCAGTAACACAAAACCAGTGGCAGCGATGGCTCTCCTTCAAAATTTCAGGCATGCGCTGCACAGCATCCTCATTCCCAGTAATGAAATCTAACACACTGAACTGCAGCAGATGCTTTGAATGGTTAACAAACAAGTCTTTAACCACCGTAAATTGTCCTTAGTACATAAGATAGTAAGGCGGTTCTAACGAGGGAGGAGATGGTAGTCTCTTGGACTTGCTCTTGAAATGGAAATATGTACAATGTGATGTCATTTAATTGTCACTTCCCTAATATTAGGCTGTTCTTATCTAATATTCCTCTCCTTCTCATGTTTTAGTGCACTCCAACAGGATATTATCCAAGAGGATAATACACATGATGCAGAAAACTAGCCCGATGCAATAGAAAAACTAAAGCCAAACTGACCGCAAATGCTTTTCCAGAGCTGATTCCCAAAACTGTCCAAGCAGAGGCAAGAAATGGAAGAAAACTCTCACTCCTGACTCACGCTGTTGGCCTGAACACAATATGGTTCGTTACTCAGAAATGCCATTTGGATGTTTCCGCTCCCCAGGAGCAGAGTGCTGCAGAGGAGGGAGGAAGCATCCAGAGCTCCAGATTTGTGGAAGAGAAAAGATTGCACAAAACTTGAGGTATTTGGGATATATTTCAAGCCACAGGAGTAACAAAGTAAATTGTAAGCAGCACAATGACTTTTTGTGTGTTTTTTACTTATCTAGAGAGAACTGTATCTCTACAATATGATGTATTTTGCCTACTGTCCACATCTCACAGAGTTTGAGTCAGCTGTGTTGCTCTCTCCCAAGCCTACAAATAAGGCCAGGGGAAAACCTTGTTTCTACTTTATTTTTCATTCTTTTTTTTTTAATCCCTGTTCAATTTTAATCCTCATCTTGTCGCACACAGAAAACAGACACTTGAAAGGTGATTGCTAATATAAGAAATATCTGGATCAACAGTTCAATACTTAAAATCAAATTATGAAAGCAGAAAAAAAGAAGTCTATAGGGTTTGCAAGAATAATAGAACCTGCTAGAAGATGGAGATGACATTTAAGACATACATGACATTATTTAGAAGCAGGATGCAAGGGATAAAGTCACAACAGTGTACCGAGTATGAGACTGCCTGGACACTGAAATAGTTATTCAGCACAGATAATCATTACAAGTCAGCTATGAGATAGTCTAACTGATAGCATGAATTAAAAGTGAAAAAAACCTCTAAAAGAAAAAGAGCATCACGAGATGCACATCAGTCTCTCTCCAAATGAATGCTAGTTTTCAATTTTTTTTTTCCTTTCCAGAGACTTTTAGGGGAAGGAGGCGAAGGAACCATAGAGTAGTCAATTGCCCAGCTTCCGTTAGTCTCTTTTACATACTGATTTTGAAAAACATTCCAATTTCATGAGAATCAAGGCACTCGCATGCACCAAGATGATTCTCAGAAGAAAAACATGGCATGAGTAATATTTGTGTGTGTGGTAGTGCAGTCAGCTGGACGTTTTTGTCATCTTTAACACTTATGCTCCCAGGATTAAATCCCATACTGTGTAATTTGAGCATTGCTGTTCATGGATCAGTCCGCTCAGAATGCCCAAAATATTAATTAGCTTTGCCTGATTAAAATATCTAAACCAGGAGAAATGATTGGCATTCTTTGAATCCTCCAAACTTAAAAAAAAGTTTTAGAAAGGATATTTAATCTTTTCAGAAATTTACAATCCTCCACCTCATCAGCTAATCTTGAAAAATTGCACCTTCCCATGTTTCCTCCACACCATCTTTTCTTTGGATATGAAGGAAAAAAATATCTCAATTGCCAGTATCAGGTTGGTCAAGAACAAAACTCACTCCTGAACTTCATAGTTTTGATAAATTTTCAGAATAAAATAGGGAATCAATGAGCTTGAGAGCCTGCTCCTATTTTAAATTGCTGGGCCAAGTTAAAATCAATGCGTGGCTGTTCTGCAATTATATCAGCTTTTGGTTTTTTGACTGTGCACACCACTTACTATATTGTGTACCCCAAAGAGGTGTGCATAGGATTTAATTTTTCTTTCTTTGTTTTGACCACCTCAGATAACCACAGTCTCTGGGAATTAGAAGTTAACTGTTAAGATTACAGCTAGAAACAGCATGGGTTGAGCGAGGGTTCAACGGAGGCAAAGCTTAATTATTTACAGTTTAGTTCCTGAGAGACTAGTTCCCAACGTCATTTATTACCAAGAATGAATATAAATCACTGGTTTCTGTTTTTGTAGTGCAATCACCAGCACTCAATAAGAGCTACAAGGTGAGTAGGACATATCCACCCTTAAATAACACCATAGGATGGACTTTATGAGCAAGAAAAATGACAGAGAATAAATGTATCTGCTTAAAAAGGGGAGATATGTTCCAAAACAAGAAGAATTGACCTAAGTTGCCAGCCTCTTTACTGAATCTTCAAATGAGAGAAGTTTTTCAGACCACACCAGCAGCTCTCCCAGCAAGCCATGAAAGCAAAAGCTCTCCAGAGCAGCAGCAGCCACCCTTGCTGGGGAAGTTGGAGCCACTCGACTAGCTAACCCCTGTGCCCACAAAACATGCCACACACTGCTACAGGAAAGCCTGTCGACACTGCACAGATCACATTGTCACTCAGATGACGCTGGCTGTGAACCCATGTAGCCAATCCCACCTATGCAGCTGTCCTCCACTGCAGGATCCTCTCCCAAAACGCCTTTTGCTGGCACAAGTACCAGGGAGATGCTGGCAAGCTACAGAGGCAGGAGCAGCCTGAGCAGCAGGCATGGGCTCCCTCCTCCGCACAGGTGCACGCTGGGTAGGAACAGGGAAAGCACACACCCCGTGGGCCAAGCAAATACAAAGGTTTTTAAAAAAAAAACAAAACAAACAAAAAAACACACCTGGGAGCAGGCACAGCAATATTGGCTGGCATTGGCTTTTAAAACAACAAAACAATCCCCACGACCAGCAGGGATCTTGGCTGCAGCCAGAGAGTGCACCCAGTAGTGCAGAAGGACCTACATGCCACAATCCCCAGTGACAAGGGAATCCAAAACTGGTGGTTATGCTCTATGGCTTGGACTAGATGTCATGGCAGGTACCTCTGTATTTGTATCTTTATTGCAGCAACCATCATGATGCTAAAGGTATCTCCCATTCCACATAGGAACAATTATTTCTCCCCGCTTTGTTGTCATCCAAAAAAAAAAAAAACAGGAAAGGAAAGAAGAAAGAAAAGAGGATTATCATGAGAACAATGATGAACATAGTACAAATTAAGACATAGCTCAAGGCAATATCTGGACTTTCCCTGACATGGCTTATGTGAACAGCCCACATTACTGGGGCCAGCACCCTGACAAGCTTCGCAGGGTGATGGTGGCTTGGACAACTTGCACAGAGTATCCAGAAAAAAATTCAGGTAATTTGGGGGAGTGTAACTTTGTAATACAGGTATTAATCATACAAGCCAGAAGAGCATAATTTTCAGTACCTGCCTTCTGAAAATAAAGGTAGTTTTAGGTAACTAAGATTGAATATCACAAGGTATAAAACATGTACTAAGCCCTGTGTTGATTTGACTTCAAAGCAGGTGTTTGTACTGTTTCAGATTTCTATTTATTGTTCAAGTTCCAAAAGCATACGATTCTTCTTCTACTTCAAGGAAAAAAACACTATGTTATGCACTAGTAGTTAATGTACCTTGAACAACAAATCACCATTTGTAGAATAAACATATTAGCAGGGTACATATTATTATAGCCAAGCAATGGTGTTTATACTCCATGATGACAGCAGTAGCAAAACAAATGTTTCGTTATACAAGGAATGAAAGTTCAATGATTCAGTAACATAACAAGTCAACTGCAAAATGAATATACACAAATGTATCACTAAGACAATATATTATTGTAGAAAATTTTATTCTTGTGAATAAGTGGGATCACCCTGTTGTTACTAAGTTGTTTTTAAATGGGCATAAAGGAATACAAGTGTGTTAATGACCTATCAGAGGTAACAAAAAGCTACAAGTTAATCCTTTTCTTGTACCCTGATTCCCATGCCACAGACATACTATTTGTGTAGCCTTAGTAGTAAACATTCTGTGGCTAACTCTCTTTTAAGGAGAATTACAAATAAGAATTTTAAACAAAATTCACAACAAATATATACACAGACCTTTATTTCTATGAGCTATCAACTAGATAGTGGCTTATCAAAACCCTTTGAATACCAGCCTGTGCAAATGCATTGAGTTGCAAAAGAGAGATACATGTTCAACTCTCCTCTATCTTTTAGCCTGTGAATCACCTATTGTTTCCCAATTCTGTGCTATGCTCACCAGTCCTTTTGCCTGTAGCATCTACTCCTTAACCGTACCATGTTTAAATCATGGTATAAATTGCAGAATAGTTTAGGTTGAAAGTGATATCTGGAGGCCATCTAGTCCCAATCTGCTGACCAAAACAAGGCTAACTTTGAAGTTAGACCCAGATATGACCTATAAATTGTGTACAGTTATCACAATGGCTCCTCAAGGCACCAGAAATTCAGCAAGTGATTGATAAATAGCTCCTGACCACCAGTAAAATAAACTCTCCCATTTTGGTCCCATGCTTATGTCCTGTTACATCCGAATGGGATCAAGAACAGAAGTAAAGCTCTTGGCAAGAGCACAGCTGCCTATCTGGGACTCAAACGCAGTTCAACAGCATTTTAGGAATCCTGTTGTTGGGACAACCAGGCTGCGGAGAAGGCAGCATAGCAAGGACAGATAGCTGCAGGAACCCAGAGGAGGAAGGTGCACAGCGTGGTGGGGGGAGGACTGTCAGCAAAAGCCAACAGAGCATTTCTCTGGAGGACAGCAGCATAGCTCAGTTGGCTAACACATGGAGATGTCCCTGGTGACCCAGAGATCCCACTTCATGGAGACATCTGTATTTGCAACAGCCTTGCTGCAGCTGTTTATACATTGCCCTTAACTGAGGCCTCACTATGGGGCCACGGGGAGGAGAGCGATTGAGTTACAAGCAGCCCCATCCTCTAGCACAGAGCAGAGGACGAACATTTACTATCTAGCACAGACAATTTTTCAGGCTGTAAATTGATATCATTTGGGATTAGCATAATTCATACATATATATATACATACGTATATATATTTAAATAAGAACTGTAGCACCTCAGTACACTCCGATACATTTGGCTTAGACTCTTTAGACTTGACATATACATTGAGGCTACAATAAGGAGTTATGCCAAGTGCAACAGGCTGTACACTATTTAATGGTTCGACCATCCTACACTACAGTTTGTCATGATTCCCACACACAGAAACAAACCCTCTTAAGCTAACAATCTTGAAAATGCTCACTCAGGATAATGTTGAAAGCAGTCTGCATTAGAAGGTGTCCACAAAAGATGGGAACAAATTTTGCTGTTCACATTTTGACCGTACTGGAAAACTGAATAACTGCTTCTCCACGCAACAAGAATGTTCTGAGCAAATTCCAGGTATTTTAACAAATCACAGTGTTTAAAATGACCTACTGCTTAAAATCCCTAGTGGTGGTAGTGGTTCCTGGCAAACTGAAAGCATTTTTCCTTCCTCACTTCCTCTCTGCAATACAGCTGAATGACCTTGGTGGTGGGAGAAGGTCAGTGTAGATGAGAAAATAGTCTTTCAAACACTGATTCACTATGTGATTTTAAGTACGATTTTAAATTCGCAGTTTGGAGACAAAGCCAACTTTATTAAAAACATTTGAGACTTGCAACTTAAAAGAAGATGCAGGAGTTCCAAGAACAAGTATTTGAGCGCCCCCCCTCCCCCAAACAATCCTTTCCTGCAAATCAAGGAAGCAATAGAATGAACAACCTCAAACCCATCAAACTACTAAAACAAACAAACAAAACCCAAACCAACCAACCAACCCAACCAACACACAAAAGGAAATGGATGGGGGGCGGGGGGGCTTCCTTCTAACTTCGCATACCCCTCACTTTGCCCTGTACATTGCAAACTGACATAAATCACTTCAATTTTTTGCAAGTCACTTTCAAGATTTGGTTTATTTGTATTTTTTCCCTTTCTCAGCCTCTTACCATCTCCTATCCTCCATGAATAAGCAAAAACTGTTAATAGTTCAGAAGTGAGTTCTGACAGCTTCTCAATACCCTAGAGTGGTGAATTCCAAACTTTTGGATAGTCAGGTCTCAGCATTATTTCTTACAGACAGGCATCATTACCTTTATATTGATTGCTTTACCCTTAAAAGAAACAATCTCAAATTAATCTTCAAGCAAAAATTTACTGTATGCCACATGTGCCCCCTAGACTCAGGGTACGTCTCAAAGTCAAGATAAGAAGCTGGGCCAGAAGTCACAGAGTATACATTAAATAACATAAAGGAACAGTTGCCCTAGAGACTGCAAGCCCACTACTCAGCGTGGCTGCAGCAGCCTCCCAGGAACCTCTGCATCAACCCATGCCCAGCTCAGCTCACCTAATTAGTCTTGAACCTATTTCACCTTTCCTCTGACCCCATAACTATCCTCACGTTAAAACATCATATATTTAGAAACTGGTAGCAATTATTCTTTTCAACAATTAACATCAAATCCCAAACCTCTTACAGCACCCGGACAAAATATTAATCTAATGTAATTAATTAATTCCCTATATTTCCTCTTTGCCTCATAACTCATTGCTCGTTTACAGCTAAGTTGCATCTTCTCATGTGCTTACTAACAGTACCAGCATTCTTCTAGTTCTGGCCACAGATAAAATGATAGAAATAAAGTCAATAAAATTTGCATGTACAAAAGATAAATAGCAAAGCTAGGACTAAATGAAGTATCTGAAAACTCTGTGCCGGTCTTGTGCTACACTCTAGCTTCCTTCACCTTTATGTAGGCTGACAGCTATTTTACCATAGGTATTTTATGAACAGCCTTAGGGTGGCATATAGATGACTTAAACAGAAAGTTTCTTTGAACCTATTTGATAAATATTGAAATAATGGAGAAAATAAAGGAAGTAACTTCTAAAAGCAGGTCTGAAGCACTTTTTCTGAATGCTCTTTCTCCTCAAATGGGTTTATACTTTTCTTCTGCAAGAGTAGTAATCTCCAAAATAAATAAAATAAATGCTTTGAGACTAAAGGCAGTAGTTCTGGTCTGATAAATAACAACATAAAAACAGCGCCTTTGCACTCAGCAGATCTGCTGCTGGTGTGCAGTCAGGAGTGATTGCTGCTGACCAGTGAGATAAATAAGGTTCTACTACTTTCATGCTTGTTTGAAACAGGATATCAGTGCTATTGTTGTGCAGCAAACTGGATACTACTGTCTTCTATATAAAGGTAAGTTCTTCATTAATTTTCAATTACACAGCTGGACAGTTCTTGCTGCACCACTCAATAACAGGTAACAGGATACAGAGACAATGTCAGAGCATGCTTCGCTCTGCACAAACTTTATGATGTGAAAATGCTCAGAAAGGGAAATTGGTCTATGAGATTGGGAAATGTTTAATCTAGAGCCAAATAGAAATTCCAGCTTTGTAAAGCTACTTATAAACAAGCACTTTCCAGATTCAAGGGCTGCAGATTTTCTTCATAAAATGCTACAGATGCAAGCAATCCTAAAGGGAGGAACACTAGGGCAGCAAATCAGTAAGCAAATGCATTACTGTAAAAGATTTAACAAGCAGTTTTCACTGCCAAAGTTCATTGTCATATGTGTAGACTTCAGGTATAGTACACAGAATAAAATACAACATACACATACTATACGTAAATACCAGTTCATCATTTCAATGGAGAATATAGACCAGAGAAAATATTTTAATTTATGATACTACCAGAATATGACTAGATTTTATTTTACAGGACTGGTTAGTAAGTAATAGAAAAAAAACAGGCCGTGCAAGTTTTCAGCATTCAAATCAGCAAGCTACCACTTTTTAGAAACTATTAGGAAACATATGCTTGAAAGTGAGTGTTTAAAATATTGTGGAATATATTTTGACAATATTTAGAATAACTAACTAATAATATATATATAATAATAAAATAACAGGGCCTGCTCTTTGGAATGTCAAAGTCAGAGAGATAAGGAAGCCTCTGAAAGAAGAAACAGGTAAGAAAACAAGACCACCTGCTTCCAGAGCCTCCCAGGACTCACAGACAAAATACATCACCATTATTTTCTTACCATTATCTGACTTGAAGCTCCTGAAAGCTAACTATGTCTCTTAAATCAAACATAGCATACACCATATTTCTATCTGGAAGTGCCTGCATCTTTCTTAAAATCTCAGTAAAAATTCAGCGTTGCTATTGTGTGTCTCACTGCCATTTTTTTTCAGAAACTCCACCCAAAAATAATTATATCAAGCCCGAAATTTCTTATAAAGAAGCCAAGCAGTATTTTACTCTTTTAGCTAAGAAGTTCTGCCATATTGGTTTTCTTTTTTTCCATACTCCTTTCCTTTAAAAAAAAAAAAGCCTCAAAGAAGTAGTAAAGTCTTCAATAAACTGTTCATCTTAATGAACAGACAGAGACCGAATTAGTAGGTGATCTCTCTTCTAAAGAGGCATTACTAAAACCACTTGATTTGTGCCAGTAACAATGTACATGCTTGTGATATGTCAGATCCATTTCATTTCATGCCACCAAAGAACAAGTCAAAAACTTAGGCCAGAAAACAGAAAAAGATCCACTAAAAGTTTCATGTTGTTACTGATAGCCAGAATTTTCCATTCCTTCTATACTTCAGATTTAATAGGACAGCTAACACCAACAAAATATTTTCCTTCCATTGAAAGAGTCCTAAAATGGTGCCAAAGAAGGTTAGAGGAACCTTCTTTCTTTTTCTTGCATCTTTAGGTCAGACACTTTAAATAGAGTTTTTGGCACACAATAAACTAAATAAACTTCTTTCAAATTCGTGACTTCTTGTGATTTAAGCTGCCAAGCCTTTTAGTTATGCCAAGCTTCTGCAAGAATTAAATGCCGTTCAAGTTAACCTGGTACAAAAGGCTGGGTCCTTATCAGGTGAACGTCAGCACAGCTATCTCACAGGAGCCATCTCTGGGGTCCAGGACTGAATCCTGTCAGTGCTCACTCACAAACCCAGCTACCTCTGGGGAGAGAAAGGAAGGCTGCTTCTACCGGTTCACCTTCATGTGCTTATTTATTACTATTGCTACATCCTTCTTCACCCTGATAATAAAGGCAGCTGTTTGAGACGCTCAGAGATGCACAACATGAGGTTGTATCTCAGGAAAGGTACTAAGAAGCAGGTGGTACTAAGTACTAAGATGGCATCTCAATGCCATCACAGGCCTGGGATGCACCATTTTGGTATGGGAGAAATTCTGGTTTTAAACACCTCTCTGTTAATACGTAGGGGTACCACCTGTGCAACATATGCTTACATACATATATGCTCCAAACATTTGCATACCAGAAACAGTTATAGCAACTTATTTTCATGATACTCATATGATGACATTTGGTTAAAAATAAGTGGATATTTCAGTGAGAAACTGTCATGGAAGCAAAATGTATCACTATTCCACTATTTCAAAGTATGAGAAAAACACTTCTATCTATGCCTCCCAGGGTAGGTTTGGGATTATCCCTGGTCCTCTGGGGCCTCACACCAACTGCAGCTTTGTTAATCTGAGCTGCCACATTCCACCTTTCTGAAACATTTTACATCTGGCTTCTCTCACACTTCCTCAATCATGAAGTGCAGCACATCTTCCAACACAGGAGGTAGACTATTTCTCTCCATGCTTTACTTTCTCTCACAGAAGACTTTGCAAGCACGTGCTCTCAGTCAGCAGGCCAGTGTCAGGCCAGTGCTGGGAAAATGTCCTTTTATATCCCTGACAGTCTAAGAGTAGCATGTGGCACTCTCTTGTTTCACAAAGACTCACCGAGAAGTATTTTTTTTGCCAGTTCTTATGACTCAAGTGGAAGACAGAGGCAAATTTTCAGAGTGTATCAGCAGCTGTTCCCTTAAATTCATGACTTGTTGCCTTGTTTGGACTTGATGAGCATAACCTGATAAGTGCTGGCACTTCTCTACCTGCTAAATCAACCTACTGTACAATTAGCTTTTGTGTTTGTGCATGGTCTTGGTTTGGATCACATGCATATGGTATAACGAAGAAATACATTAACGATCTTTCACATAAGCCCATCCATCCAGACAGCAACACATTGAGATTTTTTGGTCCAGTCCTAAAAGCAGCAATGCCTGGGCATCACTATACCAACACTGCTATGTTGTTGCTGCTTGTGCTGGCTAGATATCTTAGCCTGTAGCTACACATACTGTTTTGGTAAGTGCAACAGCCCCCTTTGGAAGGGACCTACCTTCAACTCTGCAATCAAATACCACAGATTGCAGAAGCAGACAGATTCTTACTGAAGAGGTGCTTACCAGAGTGCAAGTGTACCACTGTGTCAAATCTTTGCTACAGAAGAGCTAACATAAAAAACACAGATCAAAAAACCCAAACCGTTGTTTTTTGTCTCTCAACCCAGTTATTCAGTAAAAATCTGGGTACTTTCCTGTCCTTTCCTAGGGAAGGGGAGGTGCAGGGGGAAGTTGCTGAAAACCACCTTTTTTCCTGAAGTTCCACTAACCCATGCTCACCTAGGAATCACAGGAGGGAGCAGTCTCTCAGGTGCCTCTTCCTGAGCAGGCACAGCACCCCTGTGCCCACACCGACTGCACAGCTCACTGCAAACTGCACAAGAGCTGCTGCTAATAGGCATCAAAGCTAAAGCTTCCTCTGCCCCTCTGGGAAAAAACCCATGCCCTTGGTTGTTTAAAGGTTCATGTAAGCATTTTCAATCTTGAAACAGGAAAACTCTTTAGCAAAAAGCTTTGAAATTTAATTTCTTTTCACAAAAGTGACTGGTTTGGAGAAGCAATTGCTGAATGTACACAGGTCACCTCACCCCACATCACTGCAAACAAATTCTCAAAGAGCTTAGGCTCTGGATGGGTAGTTTCTCCATTTAACACATCCACTGATCTGCTACCGTGTTCTCATTTTGTATTTCTGTTTCAAAAGTTAAAAAACTATGTGTCCTAATTCATAAGCAGTGTGATAGTTCTGGATTTTTCAAGCATTTGTTAGTACAAACAGAACTAAAATACATTTAAGCTCAGCTGCAAACAGATTTTTAGTAGACACTAACAACTCAGGTAGCAAAATAAATAATAATATTTCTTCTAGGCTAACCCTGATGTTTGGACAGGTGTCTGGGATTTATATGACATGATGGTTACTAAAGTATTCATAACTGTGCATTAGAGCTGTCACCAACTTATTTTCCCCTCCCTCCTGATTTGGATAAAAACAGAAACAAAATATGCACTTGCAGTTCTCAGAGTTATCTCCTTGACTGATCACAGAAATGATTAACCAGGTTGATTTTCTTCTTCCAACTCAAAACACATAAGCGATTAACAGCCCCCTGCACTTTGATATAATGCTGAAAGGAGACCTCTCCTTCTGAAGAGAAAACAGATCTTTTGGTTTTGTTCGTTTTTGGTTTTTTTTGTTTTGTTGGGTTTTTGTGTTTGTTTTTTTTTTTTTTTTTTTTTTTTAAAAGAAAAGGGGAAAAAAGAGAGGGGAGAAAAAAGGAAAGGAAGCTGTCTGAGGAGAAAGGGTGCTTTTAGTTTTGTTTCTCCAGGTCTCTTTCATCACAACTTAAATTTGCATACCTTGTTTTTCCTGAGAAGAGAACAGGTGACTGGAAAACCAGTACACTGATATACACTAAAAAAAAAACTTCAAACAAAAAACCACCACATTAAGGTTGAAAACTTGTGAATACGACTCTCTACTCAATCCTACTCCTAGAGAGGCTGCTACAAGTCAGACTTCCTCACTGCTCTTCATTTTGTCTGTAGTCCTACACTTTCATTCACATGGTTGCCACTATCCTTGCTTTCCTTAAATTATCAGTAACACTGACAAACCGAGGGACAGCAAAGGTGAGGTTTGTAAGCACCGAAGGAAGGAGTCCAGCCTCGCCCCAGCTGGGACTGCTGGTTCACACAGAAGAGGTAGAGCCCCATTTCACTGCTTCGTATCTCTTATTCCTCCCTCCTCTATTTCAGTGTAAATCAACTCTGCTAAACCAGAACATGGCCATGGCCCATTGTGAAGGATTTATCTCTAAGCTCAATTAATTAGCCAGTGTAACCACCAAATGTCTCCCTTACCATTGGTTTTCTCTTTTTATATCAACTTGTAGCTTAAGACTCCAGTCAACGCTGTGTACGGATCAATATTTTTTATGTTGTGAGTTACTAACTACATGGATTTAGATACATGCCAGCCACCTGAAAAACTCAGGCAGGCAGAAGATGCTGATGGCAGAGCTGAAGCCACTGACACCTTTGACAGAGCAGAGTTTTTAAGCACTAAGCAGGAGCAGATGGATGGCAGCACCAGCTTAAATGTACTATAATCACTTGGGTTTAGATGGCTGTTAAATCAATGAATCTCTACAAAAATAATGCAGGACACGATAAAATATTCCATGTATTTACTGTGGATTGTAAAATTATAAGGTGTTATATTTAAACAAATTAGAAACCATAGTACTGTAGTACAGTGAGATGCTTTGGAATAAAAGTAAACATGCCAATTACAGCCCTTTTATTAAAACAGGCACTTAACTAGTAGTGACAGCAGCTAGATAACTATAAAGACACAATAAGATGCTAAAACAGTGCCTGATTTGTTCTTGGTGAATGTCTGAACACTGACACATATTCTGGTGAATCCTAGTGCCATGTACATTTCAATTCTAGGAGTGCTTTTGTAATCCTTACAAACAAAACAGGTTTGAAACAAAAATGCTTGTAATGAGGCAGCAAAATATGGACTAGCAGCCCCACTCCAAAGCATCTTCAGGAGCATATTAATCTCTCCCAGGCTCAAGCCTTCCTTTTTCTGTGTTTTGTGATTGGAAAAAAAAAAAAAGAGAACAAATTGTTAAATTTAGTTTTTTTCTGCTTCACTCTCTTTACTTATTGAAAGGAGCCCAAACTTCATGAGTTTGAAGCAAGCATTCTTCAATGCCATAGACCAACATGAATCCCAGAACACAAAGAACGGTAACAAGAAGGAAGTAAAATCAGCTTTCAGAAACAACAACAAAAAAAAAGGTGTAGTTTTTCTGTCTTCAGGTCCTCAATTACTATTTAGCTATTTGAAAGTATCCCCTTAGCTCGTGTTCACAACTTGTCCTCAGAAGCTCAGTAAGAGCTTTAACAGTGCACAGTAAATAAATACACACACTGAAATAAACCAAAGTTCACTTTCTAAAGCTAAATAATTACAAACACTGCTCTAAAAAGTAACTTTGTTTCAGGTAAGTCTGATGAACTCTAAAGCAGAATTCCTCCTTCTAACTAAAGGAAATACACAATATTTTAAAAATACAGAGGACTTGACATTGTCTTCTTCAGGAAAGGAGGAGGGGGAGGCTGGGTGCTGCGGAGAAGCAAATTGAGGGATAGAACAAGTCCAAAAGTAGGACAGTCATCGGTGTGGCATCTGAAGTAGTCATCACCGCTCACCAAGCCGCTGTAGCCTATGCACGCCTAGTACTCTGAATTCATGTTAAAAGGCACTCAGATGCTGCGGAGCTTCACCTGCAAATCCTTTAACGTGACTCAATATGCACAGCACACAGCTGTTACAGGTTCAGGGCATTTTAAAAATACATAGAAAATGTCTTCAAATCCTCTCAAAAACATCAAGTAGCGTTGTTTGCAATTTAATAGATTTACTGATATGTTAAAATATTAATACTCTTTTAAACTATTTAACATAAATATTGTAATATAAAATATTAAAGCTTCAATATTAAACATACTGAACTGTGCAAAATTAACAAAAAGTACCAATATTAGGGTAAGGTGACTAAGTACAGTTTTTTTCCCCCAAAATTCGGGAGCACATTCAGGCCAATTTACAAATTTTAAGAGAAAAATAAGGTTATAATAAGCTACAGTAGGATTTAATCTGAAGTGGAAAGCAGAATTTGTATCTTTAAAACATTTCCTATTAATATCAACTTCACTTCTATTAAAACCTCAAACTTCAGTGTCACTGGGTTTTTAATTTAGAATTTAAACTTCAGTAACATTCTCCAAATGCCAATATAGGATCTTCTGAAGACACATCACTCTAGGGCAATATTTTTTGAAATGTCACATCAACTATTAAAAACAACACATCATGAAAAGCAGACTGTGAAACAAATGAGTTTTGGTGGTTTTTTTTATTCAAGTGTCTCCTGTGTGGTTTGAACCAAGTTTTGAGTATAAGGAGTTTGAGCAAAAATCCATTTATGCTGAATCACAGTGTTCACTCCTGGAGCTGGCTGAACATGGGAGGGGAAAAAGTTGCAGCTGCTTCTACAAGCACTATGACTTCAAGTGGTCTGTGTTTAGCATCATTAGTATTCACAGAGTTATTTCTTAGCAATTTGATGAAACACAGATGACGTGGTCAACCCACTCCATAACTAGATGACTAATTCTGAAGGTTAAACACTAATATCCAACAGCACACTGATATCCGAAGGATGAAATGACTGCTTTTAGCAAGTGAACTGAGAAGTTAAACTGGTCAAAAGGCAGGATCTTGTGCTGGGGGGGCGGAATTACAAAAAAATTTAAAATGTAGTGCAATTAAAATGGCTAATACCAAAACAGTGGGCTAATACTGCAGTTCAGTTCAGTGTAGCTCCACTAACGTCTCACGGGCTTATTCCAGTTGATGAGTGGTTACTGCCCCATTTTCCACCTTCCCTCCTAGGAAAAGGGGAGCAGCTACTTGGGAGCATCCCTCTGTCCCCCCTTCCTACAGCCCTCCTTTCCGAGCAAACAGCCTGGCACTAACTTGCTCCTCTCTTCATCCCCAGCAGGACCAAAGCTGGTGACAACATGGGTGCGGCCCGACATTTACATCCCTGAGTCACTGCCCTGTGACAATAACTGCAGAGCACAAAGGGACTCTCCAAACCTCAGTTTCTGGGCTGCCCAACCATACAGCTACCAAACCGAACCTAACCTACCATTGCTCAAAACTTGAGTACGATTTTCTCCCATCCTGTGGCACCCTTTTTTGCTGTCCTCTTTGGCAATGTAGTTGTGTGAGAAGAAAGCAATGGTTGGTAGCTTTATCAAATTAACACCCATGTTCCCTCCACTGCAAACAGTAAAGGATATACTACATGAAACAGTCCTCAAAGTTCAGTTCAGCAAGAGAACTTAAAAAACAAAACAAAACTACCATGATTTTCAGCTTTCTCATTACGAAAATGACCGAGCCAAAGACAGCATGGTTACAGACAGGTGGACCAGCCATAACCCTGTCTCAGCAATTTACAAGATCAGAGTACAAAGTGTTTCATACATCCTGGAAAGAGTTTCTATTATTGGAATACAGCAAGATATAGGCTGAACGAGATGTCATAAGTTACCTTGGACTTAGACCTTTCATATTGCTCAAGAATGTATTGGTAAGCACTTTAATTCAACCATTTCCAGTTAGAAAAGAAAAAAAAAGGCAAAGCTTACTGGAGAAACATAAGCAACAAATGGTAAATTAAGAGCAAACGTACCTGGATCCACTGAAACATATTTCCTGCTCTGGGACCAGAGGCCTATTCCTTGTCTCTATGAGATGGGCAGCTGCTCTTTTCCTACTTTTAAGTTCTTGATCTTCTCCCCAAATGACGTCATTAAGAGTCGGGAACAGGCAAGAGGCAGAAACAATCAGTTGAGCCCTGGGCAGCAGCAGGCTGACCCGAATCACCGCCCACCCGTGCCTCCGACCGGGAGGGTCTCAGGCATGCGGAGCAGGCTACCCCCGTGGGCTGCCCACCCGGTTGCCTGCAGGAGATTTTAAAGTAAAAGCGTGAAAGAAATGAGTTGGTTGTTTTCCTCAGCTCAAATTAAAAACATAGATAGGCGCTGGCAAAGGGCATTTTCGGAGTACTGCTGTAGGGATGGGTGAAAGGCAGTTGAGGTAAAAGTCAACAGGACCCTTAATTAAGCTGCCAAGAAATTCTTGATCTCAAAGTCCTCTTTGTCACTGTCACAGACACAGCAAAATGAAAAGCAATACACAGCTTCCTAGGCATTATCCACATTGGTCACAACTATTTATCAATATCCATTGAAACAGAAGGGAAGAGTGCAAACTACCTGGGGTCTTGGGTTGAGAGACCAGACTCCATATCAGGCACATAACACCTGTACCCCAAGCACCCCTCCTGCACTCCTTGTTCTGGGACAAGGGGCAGCATTTGGGGTATATTTTTCCTTTTTCTACAGGAAAAACTTTATCTCCCAACTCCTTACGTAGGATTTGCATTCTGCCATGAGTGCAGTAACACCCACGGACATTAACGAGAGGGAAACAACAGCTGTACGCAGACAGCCGCTGCAGGGACCCATGGGCACTGCACAAGGGGCAGGGTCTGACGCGGTCCCACACTCACCCAAACTGTTACACTCCTTTCCAAAAGACACATCATCTTACCTCCCTCCTTCCCCAGTCGGGCCATGGCTCATGGCTCCACTCCACCTCTTATAAAGAGCTCCTCTTCTCTCCTCCTGAATTCACAGCTATCTTCAGTATCTATTGACGACTTAAGTCCTATTTAAAAGTTACAGCTGAAACCACTGACTGCACTAAGTCAATGGGAAAACATTTGATTAATCTGTTAGGCTAACAGAAAAGCCCTCAGAGAAAAGGCCCTACACATGCCTGCTTTCCGCTCAGTCCCACTGACACTCTGAGCTGAAACAGAAGCTGCTCCTGCAACAGCAAGCACTACGTGTGCCATGGGCACAGCTCAACAAAAGCACAGGCATTGCTTCAGGACTTCTCCTAGACCAGAGGCAACACTACTACTCATTGCCATCTTGGTGATGTCCCAGTCTCACTTGCACACATCATCCTTAAAACTGGCTATCTTGCACAAAGAAATTAATGTCTCAAGAAAGATGTGTCTCATTTTCCCCCTTAACTGGATTCACCGTGGACCCTCACTAATTCATAACTCATTGAGTCCTTTTCCCAACCTCTAAAACCAGGAACATAAAACTCTCACCACAGGCTGGCATTGCAGCTCCTCTCTCAATGGTTACGACAATTTGGGGTGAAATTTAGTATGGAAACATTATTTTATTTTAGTACAGCACTCAAACCAATTGATTCTTCACTATTCAAAGATAATTTCAGTTTGATTACAAATAATATATCCACAGGTAGAAAACAAAAACAAAAACAAAAAACACACCACCAAAATATCCAGATTACATTTCAGCCAAGTTCTTTCCTTCAATACAAACCTCAAACATTTAAGTCTTCTACTGCAGCATCTCCTTGCAAGTCTACACATTGCCTCTAAGGCTTTTTCTATATACTAAAAGTTGTTAGAAGCAACGATGTTTCATAACTTTTGGGACAAAATCTTAATGCTTAGAAAGGAAATCCTTAGAATTAAGTCTGTGTACCCACACCTAAGATCAACCTGAGCTGGATGTTATTTTATCAAGAATATAAAAGAAAAGCGTGCAAACCTTGTAGTTTGGTGTCAGGTAAACAACTTCAAATGAAGCTTAAGATTGTTGTGATAATCGTACTTTTATCATCTCAGAGAAATCAGATTTGGAAGGTCTACAAAGTATAGGTGATATTAATGTTTTAAATTCTCACAAAAGTCTTCTTTTACAAGACACTTCACCACTGATAAGCTATAAATGCTCAAAGGGTCAATAGTCTAAGATTTATCAATGTTGTACACCACACACTAATTTTTTTAGGTACTTTGACAAATGACAATCAAAATCATTAAAATTCTTAAATAGCAAATAAAACATTATTTCATAGTTAACAATACATTCTTTCAAAGCTCCACCTCAAAAAAAAAATAAATTAAGACACAGTCAGGCAGTACTGACGCTCAAGATGCTGCTTTACCTCTTCCCTAAATGACAAATGACTTTGCATATCAGCAAAGAGGTGTAGTCTTCTTTATGAGTTAAGTATTGTATGAAGTTCCTCATTGAGTTTTCCAAAGGCGTTAACCAAGAATTCTTTTCTTTATTAAGTAAATGGTTACCCTGTTTCTGTGTAGCAACTATTCATCGCACTGTAATTTTACAACAGTGAATACCTTTGTAAAAGGGAAGGAGAGAACCAAAGTATGGCTAATCACACTAGTTTAACTGACGGAATCATTAATTTAGTATCAACAAAACACTAAATCAATGTATATTTCAGGGCAAAGAAGGTAGCTGTATAAGGTAAACGTCTAGACAATTACTGCAGTCTTTTCAAAGCCCCTACGACCAAGGTCAATTTTATTATGCTGTGACACCACAAACAATAAGGACTTTTAAAAGGTATACTTGCCTACTTATTGCCATTTTTAAGCATGCATTATTCTTTCAAGCAATCTAAATTTTCAAAGCAGAACAGAGAACAGTGAGAATTCCTAGGGAAATGAATACTGCTTGCAAAATTATGTTTTCTAGTCTGCTTTGAAAAATCCCAATGCATATATTTTGGAACACTGCTGATAATGAAAACCAAGCACATAAAATCAACAGGTATTATATGCCAGAATCCCACAACACTTCAACTGCGCCTATTCAATCCCTACAAACTTGTCAAAAGGGTTTTCTAGAGAGATTTTTGTGAGCATCAGAAGCAGTATATAATTTGATACCATTCCTACGGCTTCCTGCATACACCACAAAGTTCATCTCACATTTTCTATCGATGGCACACAGTCGTGCTCTGTTATTTCAACAGCAAACGTAGCACCTAACACCTGAACACAGAACAACTCAGAACACCAAGCAACAGCTTGCCCATATCCTGGATGCAACAGAAAGACAGGACACACACCCCAAAAAGCTTTGCTTTACCAGGCCATCCAGGCCTTAGGTACCAAGCCAGGAGACTAAAGGGTTGGTTAAAAACACCTGGGAAGTGAGCTCACCCGTGTAATTTTGAGGAAAAGCCCAGAGCAGACAGCAGCTGTTCAAACCAAAGCTGGAGCATCAGAACAGCAACAGATTTCAGGAACCCCTCCCACTTACAATCACCTGTGAGAGCAAACCTAATCTCTAAAGTAAGTTATAAACAGCACCTGAAAACTTTTGCTGGTTCAATAACAACAGTTTCTTTGCCAGCAAAGAATGGAAATAAGCCCAGTGAAGAGAGAGCAGAGAACGTGATTCCCCCCCTCCATGGAGATGGAGCACTGAGAAGTACAGAAAGGAAGAACTAATTGGGGGAAGGGAGCAGGGAAAGGGGACAGTGGCTTACAACTGCTTGACTAATTGTATTTTCCATATCAATAATGAATTTAAAAAGCATGTTTAACAGATAGGAAAAAAATACATCCTTATGAGTGAAGATGAGCAGTGTCACTCCAACCACCTTCCATGACAGCACAGAGGAAGAATTTTCCAAATTTTTTTCCAAATAATACGATCCATTAAGCAATGAACTAGTTTAAAATGAGACACTGCTTTTCTAAATGGTCACATGGTAGAAAGGCTTTTTTTCCCCACTTTGTTGTGTTTTTAAGAAAACAAATAACAATAATAAAAATGTAGAAAGAGTTCCGGTCTGAATTTTTTTGGACCTCCTCTTCTCTGAACAAGAGTAGGAAGCATGAAAAACAATTTAGCAGCTGTAGAAGAAATATTCTACTTTTTTTTTTTTTAAAAGCATATAGAAAATATTTGAAAGAAATATAAGAAAAATTCATTTACATAGGAAGGAAAAGTCAACAGCTTTATTTAAATGAGAAAAGCAGTGAGACAAGAAATAAGAGAAAATGAGCCCATCTTTGCAATACACAACCATGACAACTCATGTGTTTGATCCATTTACTTTAATATTTTGCATCTGTTAGCAGCCAACGCTCCATGGCTGACCACAACATAAAGCAGGTGATCTTTGTGACCTTCACTAAGAATTTTAGACAAAGTCCCTTCCTCAGCCCACAGAGGGATCAGCATGAAAACTGAAGGAAGGATGACAGCCTTCCTCTTTAAAAACTGAAACCTTCAACTGGTGCATGCAGTTCAATATTATAAAACTGCACAGGTGTATCAACATCTTGCCAGTATCCTGAACTTTACTCTTCCTTTTCACAGAAGGAATTTGCAGTTCCTTATTTGTTATACAGAGCACATGGTTCTGCACTTCACCTCTATTGTAGGACTTATTAGTTGCAACCAGCTGCACCTTCCTCTAAACAGGCAGGTGCCAACATTCATGGGTTCCTGAAGCTCGCTGGGGAGCACACAACCCTACTCAACACAATTTGATAGGAACACGTCAATACTATGTAAGCTGTCAGCTTAATCAGATCCCTATTTATCAGAAATTAAGTCTACCAAGAAAGTATCACAGCACTCTCCTCTTTGCCTGAAATGCTATTTTGACACAGGAGACAAAACATAGATGTGGCCCTGTGTTACAGGAGGCACACACTGCATGACCTGTGTAAGAGTCATGGTATGTTAGCAAGGTCTTTTGATTAAGCTACAGAAGGGACACTGACAGTGATGAAAACAGATGGATGTTAGGAGGTTGGTAATAAGTACAATGCCTTCAAACAGAGCAGTCTGTGCCACAAAAGCCAGTACTGCAGGTTTGCCTTGACCTAACGGTAGCTCAACCGAGGAGTGAAATGTAATTATGCCAGCAGGAAAGCAGCTATTCTTTGAAATCACAGAGTATGATTCAGCCACCCATGCCCTCTCTTACTGACTGGTACACGCGTTGGGGTGAGCAATTGCAAAGAGGCGGCACAACGCCGACTACCACAAGTATGCGTTCCTCTCCTTAAAAGAAAACAACAGACAACTCCTAAACCAGCCACCTAGTTGCTTAAGATGTACTGCCCACAAATACAAGAAAGCAGATGTTAGGTATAGAGGAAATAGACATGGGTTTGTGTCTCTTAAAAAACCCACATCTTACAGACCATCACAAGCATGAACAGCTACAGCTAGTAATAAATGAGGATTTCAGCAAAGTGGCAATCTGCAGTGGCTCTTCTGCACACTCAAAACAGTCATGCCACCAAAAAAGTAAATTTCATATGCTCCAGTGAAATTTCACATGGTACAACTTTAACACAGCAGTGTTTGACTGTGGAGGAGATGAAAGTAAATTGGCTTCAGGTAAATAAACTGGGTAATTAAGTATCCAACATGTACTTAATTTTGGATACTTACATTTGGAGAGAAATGTAACGTTTAGCTCATTGCTACTACATGACAGATGCTATTTGGTTACACAACATACTACTATATAGTGCTTTTAGGGACTACTGTCTGGGAATAAGTAGTACAGAGCAGCCTTTTACTTTTCCCTCTAAACAAATCTTCCCAGATGCAGTCGATAACATTAAGAAATTCTGCATGGCTTACAACGGGCTGGGTTCCACCTCACTTATCGAAAGGAATTCCAAAAAAAAGTAAACTCTCCCATCTATAACCTAGGCTGCATTAAGAAGAAATCTTGTCAGTAAAGATATTGACAACAATATACTATAGTAAACATTTTCATAGTTTTGCATTTTCTATACATCAATAGATCTTTCATATAGAATTTCTAAATAAATAAATAACATGGAAGAAGTTTCCATCTCCAAATGATAGCAAAGAGTGTTTCAGCTTCTGCTATAAAAGCTACAATATAAACCAAGGAACTGTAATAATGCCAACATAGGATTACCTACTAAGGATGTACTACGTGAAAACTGGGTTGCTAGCAATTTCAAAATGTTTTGCTGTCTATCACATCCTTATTGGCTCAATCATTACAGTTTCAGACTTGTAGTGAGTAACAGAGATTACAAAACACTTCAGTCAGCGCTGTCTGTTCCTTACCCTGTTCCCAGCTCTGTATTTCCAGGAAGAAGATAATCTATGCACATCTGATAAAAATTAAACCAGATACTAGAATGTTACTTGCAACTACTCATGAAAATACAAATCAGAAAAAAAAATTTAAGATTTTACACAGCACTAATCATACTGCTTATGTTATGAACTTATTTCAGCGATATAAATGTTAAACCTGTATTCAGTCACAGATACTCACAAAATATATCACTCCTCTAGTTTCCAGTGAGAAACTAAAGATACAGAGTACCCAAACACCAATCAGCTTTTCTGCTTAAAGCATACCATGGAGCCGAAAAGCTGATTGTTTAAAACAGTTGTAAAAACCAAAACAAAAGAACCTGGTTTTAAAAATTAACCATAACCATTTCATTGTTAATGACCAGTACAGTCTAGACAAGGTATTGAGAATTTAATTCCTAATGCTTTTAGATACCAAAGGTGCCTCTTCAAATACCCACGCAGTCGTGGGCTTGGCATACCCTGCCTGTTCATGCTGACCTTGGAGAAGGACACGGGAGCTGAGCAGGCTGATGCTGCACACAGACGCTCCCCAAGCTTCTTCACGGGGACTTCGCACTGCACCGCTCCTCCTGATGTGGGAAGCCCATCCCTTTCAGTGTGCTTTCCATGTTTGCCTCCATTTCTCTCTGTGGGAAGGGAAAGAAGAGTTTTCCTCTTTCCTCTCCTGCCAAATCACCCCATTCAGGCCCAACTTGTGAACTCTGAAAAGCTGAAATTAGAACCCAGCACTTTTCAGAGGTCTGAGTGCTCCCAGAGAGGAGGGACACATTCATCTATGGGTTTGCAGAACAAGGCTTTTCACATGCTCACTGGTGCGCAGCTTTTACTGCTGGTTAGGTTAAATGGTGAAGGACTGAATACTTATGCTATGTCTGCAGCTAATTTACAGATACTGCATGTTTATAACCCAAAGTCACAAGTGGGCGTTCAAATGAGTGACAGATCTTAATAATTGTATTTTAAGTCTATTAAGTATTTTCAAGGAAGATAACAAGATACTGTCAGCTATTAAGCAATGGCATTCCCCTACTAAGTTCCCTGATTAAACACATGTAGGAAAAACAATGCACGCTACAGGAAAAAAAAGCAAGTATTGACTCCTTCTGTCAGCCATATTTTCTTAACACAAGCCAACATCAATCAATCTCTTCAGTCAATGTGCGATTCTCACCATCTCCATGTGGAACACGTTAATGAGGCCCCATTTAAAAAAAAAAAATCATCTGTATTTATCAGGTACACAGCAATAATAGGCTTTGGTATACACAGTGCTGCTTTCTGTATGTTAAAGAAAAGCTAAGAGGTTCTTCTCTTACCATATGACATCAGACACTTCATTTCAAAGACACTGTACTAGCTTCAATTGACATAAGATACAAGCTCACAAAGCCAGTTTGGGTATTCTGTTTTGTTGTTTGGGTTTTTTGCCTTTTTTTTTCCCTCCCCTTCTCTATGCTTCTGCCAGCACTGAATTTAGTGTTAATTAAAGTGCTGGCTTGGCACTGCACAAGGAATGGAGCAACGATGTAGCTGCACTGTTGAGCAGCAATGCTTGCAGATTGCAACAGCGAAAGTGAGATGGAGATGCTTATAGCAGAGAAACACGGGTGGACTTCATCCACTGCATGAGGTCTCCTGTTGCTGCGGGCGATGTAGGCTGCCAAGACAACATTTATCTGACCATCGACAAAGGGTAGTCTCTGCAACTGGAGACAACGTCTAAGCCTAGAAATAAAATATGGCCCTCCTACTACAAACATAAGAGTTTCGCAGTAGCAAAGGAGGTTGTACCACTGTTGCGCTCCTCCAAGGAAGGTTTTCTTTCCTAAAGTGAAATGATATAATGAAAATTACATACTTGGGTAAACACGCAGTACTCCAATGAATAAGCTTCTGCTGGTAAGAAATGCTTTTCCATAGAGCTATACACACATCCCAGCACAAGCACAGTCCTCCCCGCAAAAGTCTTGGTGAGGAACAAACTATGGAGAAGGAAAACATTAAAAGTTACCTGTGGATAAGACCAACAGATTGCAGGCCATGAATCAGCTGATTTCCATATCCAGTATGTAACTTAGAGAGAACATCATGGACTAAAGCTTTCACATAAAATTATGAGAACAATTAATTCAGTCAGCAAACGACCATTTGTTGCTCTCAAATGTTACCTTAAATGCAGTTTGCAAAACAGCCTCAGCAGACACATTTCACCCTCCTCTAGTTATAAATGAAGATAAGAAATTATGCATGTGTATTGGGGCAAAAAAAGCAGCATTGTTTCCTTTTGCTGATTTGAATAAGCATTTGAATTTGCCTTTTCCT
Source organism: Cariama cristata (assembly GCF_000690535.1). Taxonomy (NCBI): domain Eukaryota; kingdom Metazoa; phylum Chordata; class Aves; order Cariamiformes; family Cariamidae; genus Cariama; species Cariama cristata. The sequence continues at coordinate 44,670 of NW_009629671.1, forward strand.
CTTTGGCTCATCCTCTGAAGAACATTAATCTGCCCCAATGCTACAACCAAAAAACGTAGAGAGCTAGTGGTGAGGTTCCTCAAATGGTCAGGATTAAAAAACAAGAAGCAAGCACCGCATATGGTTTCTACAAAGCTTACTGCAAGTCATCTCCGTATTTCAGCCTACATCTGAACACCTATGTGCATGTCAGTGCAAAAGTACTGCTTGTTGCCACTTTGCACTCCTCTCAGCAGGCTAAATCACAACTCTAGAGATAAAACTGCAAGGGTATCCCAGAGCCCATCAAAGCACACTTCATTTCAATTTTTTTCTTTTTGGCAAACAGCACCCAGATACTGCTCTGGTGTAATCAGGTCTCCTGACAATGTGAAGCTCGCACTTTAAAGAGTCCACTGACAGATGGATTCAATTTAAAGCACGACTATGAACAGCTGTTGCTGATCACTGACTTGTAAAGTGAACTCATTCATCACAAAATATTTCAAAAGACTGAACTGAAATGGAACAAATGAATTTGAAGAAGTATGGGAGGTGCAGTGTTAGCCTTGAAGAATGTGTCAGATGTAAAAAGCACAGCTATGGTACTGCTATTAATTTATTCCTGTAAATGCTGGCTCCATTCTATTAGCAGCATTCTCCAGATTCTCAAAAATCCAGGAGGGGAGCCTGAATAAGGTATTAGAAGATGTAATTAAATACTCCTTACTGAAGGTGACTTCAAATGAGCCACTAAAGGGAGCTGACAGCATGTTTAAGTTGTGCTAGGGAAAACTTCAAGATACCAAGCCTCAAAAACTGCTGGAGGGAGAGAAGGTTATTTCCCTAACTGCTCTAACTCAGCAAGAAGTCCCATCAGTCACGTAAGGGGACTACGCACTCTGCCTTCACCACCTTCACTTTAAATACTGTGAGAGGCCTTATTGCTTTTGAAACATTTTCATCTTCCTCTTTGATCCTTCGGTATGGCTGCAGTCAAGAACAAGAGAACCTTCAAAGTGCGTAGCCTCACAAATGAAGCTACTGATTACGATGGTCTCTGAAGAGATGGGGAGCTGACACAGAACTGAGTAATTCACACTTTCTTTTTTCCAAGTTCAGGAATTATGCAGCAAAAGTAGACATTTTAAACTTCACTGTATTTGTCATGGCCATTGGATCATCTCTGAGTGACTCAGTTTTTCCCAGAGTACTTCCTACAAGTTATGTCTGGGGCAGCTTCACAGATATTGGGAACAAGGGTGATATGCAGGGAAGAAAAATCTCTGTGAGCTGCGTCAGGTGGTAACTCATTCTTGCCAACCCTTGATAGGGTTTTGTGGCGGGGGGAAACAAATAAAGTTTCCAAGACTTCTTTGAAGGCAATTCTTTACCTAGAAGTGATATTTATAATGTCTTCAGACAACTGTACCACCAAACTATACTTGTATCAGTGCAACTTCATGAAGAAAGCATGCAAGTCTCATGTAGAATATTCATATATATATATATTCTAGTTTTCACACGGTCACTTTTGTATCAACATGCAGTTGTTCCATCAGATTTTCATATCTTAGTATGAAAAACATACTTATCTATTTTGAGCTGCAGTAAATGTAATAATAATTTTTTGTAATATTTATTGATAAATGGAGAGAAAAAAGAAACCATACTAACCCACAGATGGTCTCCCAGGTTTTTTCCTCAGTACAGAAAATGTAATCTTCGCAATTGTAGGGAAAAAAAAAAAAAGAAAGCCCTCTCAGATAATAGAATTTCCCCTCTTCCTTCTAAAGAGTAAATTTGTCAGTCTATTTATCTACTATCCTTCCTCAAGCCCAGGTAAGAACACAAAGCTCAGGTGCCATAAGCTTGCACAAATAAGGTGTATCAGCTACTTGCAACTCCCCTTTCATTCAATGGAAAAAAGCTACCTCTTTGCCATCACCCAGTCTCCTGCTACCTGATATGAAAACAATGTGAGGAAGTGATCAGTAGATTAACACCATGTCAATAACTAGCTCTAAGACAAGAGTTTTGTTATTTAACACATTTTGGGGAGCAGCAGACCATTGCCAGGATATATGCTCTGATGTGGGGGTGAAAAGCCATATGCTCAGCAGCATTGTTTTATATGCAAGAACCAAGGCACTCGCACACTCTTGCTCACACACCCTTCGCAAAGGTTATTCATCACCACAGCAACCTCTCAAAACAAAGGTGGAAGCCAATTCAAACAGCACCATTCCTCTGATGACACAGGATGAAGGGTGCTCTCCACCTGCACCCTACAGGGGGTTTGTTTGCTTGGGTTTGTTTTTATGTCATTGGATCTCATTTACTAATTTAATTTTCAGCAGCCCAGTATGCATGCCCAGAGTAGAGAATGGCCGTACCTATGCACTAAACAAAAAAATTCTTCTATAGCCCCAGTTAAAAGGACAGTGAAGAATTGGCTGATGTACAATTCCTTCTTGCTACCTGGCGGAGCAAATACCATACTCTATTACACTCCATACTCACCGTCACCCCACCTTCCCCGCACCCTCCCCTATGTACCAGGAGTACCTGCTGTAAAATAAACACCTCACTCAAAACCAAGAAAAACCCTAACCTGTTTAACTACCATTTCTTCCTTCCTCTCCCCTCACCGCTCCTTTTCTTCACATCCTCTTTCACTCCGTGGGAGCTTAATGATTTTCGATACGTTAAGAAAATCCAACCGAGACAGTAAAATAATTGTAAACTCAGCACAAATGAAAAGCAGAGGGTCTCTTCTCTCCCCAAATCTGGAAAGAACAAACCCCAACATTTCTCCACGTCACTTGGGGGAAGAGATTATGATCATTTCTAAACCTTTTCAACTACAAGCCAGGAGGAAAAAACACTGTCTGTAATGACAAGCTGTCAACTGTCGGTGAGCAATGTGGCTCTCATTTGTCACACTGATCCTTCACCTGCAGAGCGAGGCACGTGGGCATCAGCAGCCACGCCACATACAATGACAAAATGCCCAGATTTTTCTATTTCTCCAAAAGCAAATCCCCCATCTGAGCAGACAGGTCTCGACGTGAGAATGCCCTCCCTAAATTCTCTTCAGGATATAAAAATAGGGTAATCATGCTTTGAAATAAAGGATTTTAAAAAAAACCCCAGTGGTTCCCAGGAATTTTATTTTTTAATGGAAAACACAGGTGATTGGAGCAGATAACACAAATTCTCAAAGGTTAAGTTCCATTTACTCCCATTGAGAAATAAGTTTAATTTTGCTGTAGTGAAACCACCAGAAATACCCATCTAGCTTCACTGATTTCATGGATCTAAGCAAAATGTATGCTAACAAAAGAGTGGTCTGATTTATATCAACTGCTTAAGGTAACATTTTTCTTAAGTTTCAAAACAATCATTGATAGCTGATCATTAATCATTTGCAGGCTTATGATAGTTTGCAATTTCTGTCAGTGTGTTTCAGCATCCCAACAACATAAACAAACATCTGGGGGAAGGAAGTTTATTTACCTGATTCCACAATATTTGTATTAGCCAATCACTTTGGTGTAATACTGTTCTGACACCAAAGGATGCCTATAATTAAGAACTAGAAACACACACAAAAAAGAAAAGGATCAGTAAAAAAAAGGTATGAGAAAATTCAGATTACAGATAAAGATTCAAACCACATTTTCAAAAGGGCACACTGCCTTTGCAGGTAGCAAAAAGCAATAGAGTGGGATTGAAAGCAAAGTGCAAAATGCCATCTAACCCTAAGTGCAGGACACTCTTCACATATGCTGCACTTGAAGCTCTATGCTCTATTACTACAGCTCTCTCAGAAATAGAAAAAAACCTACATTTGAGATCACACACATTTCTTAAGTGTGTGAGGCAAACCCATGAAATTGGATGTATTCATAGCACAATGTGATTTACGTCATGGTGTAATCACTACTTGACGTGATAAGCCGGCATTGGCTGACTCAATCTTTATTTGTGCAGTAAATTTTCAATGTACCTTCCTGACGATCTTGGGTTTCAGAATAAGTCTCTCGACATGGAGATGCTTTCCCACCTACGCTACAGGAGAGTAAAAGTTTTTGCCCTCTCCCCTATGCTGGCATTCAAGCTTGTGAGTCAGACTGGGACCACAGATACAACAGACAGCAACTAGTCTTGAATTTGGGACCTTCCTGACCAAGACATAAACACTCTTCCGCTGTAAGAGAATAATTTTATCTCCATGAAATTATTAAGTTTCTAGAAAATCTGTTGTCTCTAACTTCTAATAATTGAAAATACTGGTGAAAAAAGTGCACTTACCCAAGTGATAATTATTTTAAGCAAAAAAGATCGCTTCAATTACTACCTTGCTTGCTTTATTTCTACGCTACCCAGAAAATTGATTGCAACAATTTAAAAGCCTTTCTCCTCCAAAGCTGCTGGAGTTAGCACTGAAGTTGTTACATTATTTAAACACTATGGTTCAGAGTTCTCCAGCAGTATAAAGGAAGTGTGTCTACCTTCAGCGGTTCCCAAGATAGCAGCTGTTATGCTTGAACTGAAGCAGGAAGAGCAGCAGAGTTAAGAATGAGGGGAACTTAAGGACAGGTATCTTCCAACTTGCAAATTACAATGGATACTTGACAACAACCCCAAATTTGTTTTCCCAAACTTTGCACTAATTAAAACACACGTATTTTAGCCTGGTTTAATAGACTACTGGACTTTAAAATAATGTACTTGAGTTCCTTGTTCTGCCTTTGCCTCCTTCAGAATAAAGACAGAATTACCCTCATAATTTTTCAGGCCAGGGTAATGTTCCAACTCTGTTGCTAATCAGGTTAGCACGTAGAGCTCAGTATGGCACTGACCTCCAGATTTTTCTCCAAATATTCCAACCAGCACTCTTAACAACATGGTAAAAACCTGAAAAAGTCAGACAAGAGTCCAGGATGTTTATTGCCCTACCCACATCCATCCTTACAGGGGGCTCCTTCTACTTTCTCAAGAGGATAACTTCAAGTGGTTCTGCTTAAAGCACCAATCTTCAACTCTGATCTTCACAGGAAGATTCAGTATCTGATGTTGATGTATCATGCCAATGCTCGAACAGGACTCTATCCATGTACAGAGGGGCTACTTCCCCCAAATTTCAGAGATGTTTAAATGATTAGCAATAGCTAAGGGCACATATGTTGTTTTTAATAGCGAACGTGTGCTTTGCAGACCAGGCTGCATCTCATCAGTAATTCCTTGGTGCAACACTCCTGGGAAGACAGCAGTCAGCCCAGCATGACAGAGTCTTAAATAAAGCAGGGTGTTAGAAGGTGCAAAGCAGCACTCCACACATTTGCTCTCAAAGAATCACAGCATTTCAGCTGCTGGAAGAAGCAGATTGCCATTGTTTTATCAAGGAAAATCACAGATGGGAGAAACTGACTGGAAACCATCTTCCCCTCAGAAAAAGAAAAAATTGCTAGCTATTATCTTTTGCAGAGAGGGTACATCTAGTATTGAACTGAAGACAGGATCATGCTTCAGAGGTCAAAACATTCACACTCTTTTCTTTACAAAGCATCTTCAAAAGGAAGCTGGGGATGAACTTTGTCTGCGCACAGCCACACAGAGATTTAAACAGGGAGAAAACAAAAACCCCATGTACTTACATAAAAGGCTTTGGGGAGTTTCATTTTCTATTCAGCTGGAAAGAGAGTGAACGAGCACACACGCACGCACACACACGCATTTTTAATCGTCCTCATGCTGACAGCAGCCAGTCACAACTTCTGTTATCAGAGCCCCACAGCTTGTATTTCCAGGCTATGAAGCGCTAAGGCAGAGGGTATAAAACCTCCTCTGATTAAAAAGGCATGGTGATACCATCTAGTACAACACACCAACTGCTACAGATTTGAAGTTTGGCTTCACCAGGATGTTACTCATTCAGTGAAGGGAGAGGAAAAAATAATCCATAGACATACAAACAAATAGTAAGGATTTTCTAAGATTAGCTAGTAACCTGGATCACTCTCATTTTCTCTAAGCTCATCAGTCACCCTCTGGGAAAACAAGGCAGGCAGGTGACTCCAGAAAATTACAGTTTACAACAAGGTGCCAAGAGAGAGAGGCTGCGCCTATGTACAACTCACCAGTGACCACTTGCACAAATGCCACGTGACCGGGATTAAAACTTCAGCCCAGGTAGATGCCGTCCCTGCCACTACTTGATTCAGGTCAGTTGGCTGGCATCTCTCCAGAGTCACTCAGAAGGCAGCTGCCCAACAGGACAAATCACTGGAAAAACAGAAAACAAACACGTTCAAGCTTTGCAATTCCACTGTGCATTATACAATCAGTTAGACTTGTTAAGCACTGACTTCCCTTATTGCATGAGAGGGAGAAGTACATTTCTGATTAGTGTTCACCCACTACTGTCAAACATATGAACTTTCTAAATACCAGTACTATCAAAAAGAACTCTGTACAGCTAACGGGAACCTCATAGTCAGAATACCTGGACAACCTCCACCCTAAACCCTGCTTTCAAGCACAGTTTGGGCCTGGATCCCTCTTCAAGGGTGGGGAGAGGAGTTTACAAAGCCGTGGACCTGACAGGCTCAGCAGAGCTGAGAAGGCTGCAAACCCAAAGGGAACGATAGCGTAACACGTTCATAAACATATTTTGCAAAAACTTGGTCAAGCACAAGGATGGATGAATTGGTGAGAGTGGAGCCCCTTCCTCACTTCGCATCCCCGTCCCTGTCAGGAGCAACAGCTGCCCACGCAGCCCCTGCGCTCCCGGCACTCAGCTGTGGCTGAGGGGCAAGCAGCCCGGGGTTGTACTCACAAGCACCAGCAGCTACGTGGCCCAAATGGGAGAGAAACGGGGAAAAAACATGTTTGTATTGAGAGAAACTGGGGACAGCTCAAAAAACTTCACACAAACCAGTGGGACTGTAGCCCACAGGGCACTGGGGGAAGGAGGATGCAGGAAAGGAAGAATAAGGTGAAAAACAAGACGAGAGGCAGAGGAAGGAGACATCAAATGCTGTAGTTTTTTAGGTTTAGGTTTTTTGTTTGGTGTTTTGTTTTGTTTGGTTGGTTGGTTTGGTTTTTTTAAAGGTGACAGTTACGGTATTCTCCCATTTTCTCCTCAAATTTTTGCCACGCCTCGATTTTGAACCTCACATTCAAGAGTTCAGACAAGCTTAGTCCTTTTCTATTTCATTTCTTTAGTCATATCCAACACTTTGTTCTAACCTGGTTGTACATACAAGTCGCTTCCAGCTTCATAGCTGCACCATCCCAGGCACTGACCAGTCCTTCAAATTTTGCCAAACCTGCCTTGTTTAGAGTTGAATTTTCTTATGAGTTACTCTCTTTGGGACGTCATTTTGACATTATCCCAACTCTGTGACTTCTATGAGAAGTTCCATTCCCCTTCCCTTACAGGGCTAACCCTACAGTGATGTTTTCCATTTTAAGATCAATCCAATTAAAAATAATTAAAAAGTACAGATCGATTTGATATAGCAACAGAATTAAGAAGAAGCGGTAACAAGTCAATTCAGTACCAGGGCAAGCAGCAATAGGTCAATTCAGTCAATCTGAATTGATCCAGTAGTTGCATATTAATATACAAAGTAGTATATGAGCTAGTTTATGTACTGAAACTTATCAAGTTGCTTACTAGTTGCTTACTAATGACCAGATTATAGTGGCAGTTTATCTGGTAATCACCTAATTCTGTCAGAAACTTAAAATTCTAATATTTTAAGGGAAGCTAGGTGACAAATCTTTTGCTGACCAGGAAACTCAGATTGAAGAAACATGAGCATAGCACACTGAGGCAGCATGGGTTGCCTTCCATCCATAGCTCATTTCCCAGCCACTGGCCTTGGCCTTTCCCAGTTCACTGGCCTTGGGCAAGACCCTCTACCCCTCCACGTCTGTTTTCTCCCTTGCAAAATATGGATAAAGGTGACAGTCGTCTTAATAAAACACAAGGGCAAGTGATGAGGAGCAGTCTAAGAGCCAAGTATGTTTAGTAGCACATCCAGTGCTTACCAATACCCTGGGTCAGCATGAGAGGGTTGCCATTGACTTCAGAGGAACCAAGGTCAAATGCTGAAAAAGCAACAGACCAAAGAGCCCCAGGAACAATCACAGCAAGACCTTTGTGCATAGCTCCCTCTCTCTCAAAAGGGCAAGGGGGCAGACACTGCCACTTGAGGATATGCCAAAGATGAAAAAAGGACGTGCTCCAAAGTTACCTCTAAATCAAACAGGGTCATCTATAAAGCTCCGAGACAGGGGAATAGGCTTGGCTGCATGCATACATATACACAAACATATATACATATCTATGTAAAAAGAGGATAGACTACACCTCTTTTCTTTTCCAACAGTAACTTGTGATCTCAGTATCTTCTTACCCAGAATTTAATTCTTCTCAGTAGTATGGAAGAACTAAAGAACTCTGCTAAAAAAAGAAAGTGCCAACCACTAGCACATTCATTGTTTCCAAGCTCCTTATCTCCAAAATTTGTGACAGGTTTTGGGATTCTCATCTGAAAGCCAATGTAAAACAGAGAAGGGAAAAACAGATTTCACTGGTGAGTCTCAGAGCTCCTCCTTGCTAATGTGATTTTATTGTTTGCAGCCCTGGACATGAAAACGGTTAACGAATAATGACTGTGCAAACAAAATATCAGATAATGATGGGAGGGGGAGGGAAGGTGAAATAACTGCGTGGGTGGCTTGGATTGGATTTGGCATCAATTAGAAAAATTGATGTCCTTTTAATTATAGGAAAAAGGCTTTGCTAGAAAGATAAGACAGAAATGACAATCATAACACTTCAGTCTTTGGATTTAAATGTATGGAAATGAAAAGTTTGCAAAGTTGGGTTTTTTCAGTGTGTTTTCTTTTTATAATAATAATTTAGTTCTTTCTCAAAAATTACATCTGAATGTGTGTGTAAACCTTCAGCTCGCTTCAGAGCTGTTACAGCAGGGATTTGTTTGGACAGCATATATATCTGCTTTTATTGCTCTCTGTGAATATTACTTACTACACTAGGACTGCCTCCTACGACGTACAAGATTTCTTTCATTTCCCTTCTAGTAAGAGTCCAAGTCAGTAGGAGCTACGGCCGCTTGAAGAATCAGTCAAATAACCTATCAACTTCACTTAAGATCCTCCCTTAATTGGTTTCACTGAGTATATTATCAAAAGAGGGCACTAGAGATTGCTCCCTGTTTGATTAAGGTTGTACAGCATATGTTTGTTTCCTTGCTTTTATTTGTAATTCCAGCAGCACATGCCAAATCCTCATGTGTTAGAAATGGCTAATATAAGCATATGAAACACATTGTTCTCAATACGCCTTTAGTAAGCCAAAGTAACTTAATAATACCCTTTAAAGGAAAAAAAAAAAAAAGTAAAACAAAAGGGAAAAAGACATCTCTCTACAAAACACACACAAGTCCTCAACTACCCAATAAAGAAAAATCCCTTGTAGTTCTGGATGTTTTACTGCTACTCTGTACTTCCACGGCTCTTTTCCAATAACATCAACAATCACACAACCCATATTTACACGATCATTTCTACAATGAGATATAACCACTTCTGAGTAAGTGCTATTTTATAAACAACCTTTACTATCCTACAATTTATAATCACCATTTCTGTTATTCAGGATCTTTCATCAACAGACCTCAAATAGTGTTGAGAAGATTTAATTGTATTGCCCAACTACCTCTGCAGATGTGACTTACAAAGTGAAAGCACAATTATAGCAGGCAGAACTTACCCAGGAAATAGGAACTGTGATACTTCATCTTGCAAAATAACTGAGAGATAATTTAAAGTAAGGTATCTACAAAGAATAGTGTCTGTGCCAAGAGACTGTTTGTATTGGTTTTGCAAAGAGGGGACAGAACGTTCTCTTCCAAAGAATCACAAAACAAACTTCCTGAACCAATGTGAGTTTTCCTTTTGCTTGTATTTAATCCAAGTAAGCGTGGCCTGGCCAGACTTACTTAATAAGGGTCAGGGCGGGGGGGGAAAATCAACAAATTTGGCATAACCTTGTCTTAAAAAAGCACAGTCACCCTCCTCAAAGTGAGTGCAACTGGCCACCTGGACAGATCTAGAACCACTGCTGCTCTGTGAAATTAGTAATAATAATAGCCTGGAAGGGTTTTTTTTTTAACTTTTTTTTTTTTTAATCATTTTTCCATAGCATTCTAAGTAGCTGTAATCAACTATTTTTTTTTTTTTTTTTTTTCTTTTTTAGTGCTACTCTCTTGAGGCACACCAGCAGGATTTCAGAATGTGGAGGTAAGAGATGCAGCACATTGAGATGGTAAAGAAGCACAGGAAAAAGAACTTGAAGTCATCAAATACCAGTTTATTTAACATAGTATTTTGTTCCTAAATCAATCATACATGTCTCCCAGGAAAAAACAAACAAACAAACAAATAAACAAAAAGAACAAAAAAAACCACAACAAAAAACCCCCAACTTCAGCTTAGCTTTTATCTCCTTTTGCCTTTCAGGAGCTGATGGGTAAGTCCACACGGAAAAGCTTTTTCGCAAGGCAAAGAGAAAAGCTTACGTAAGGTCAAAAGAGACAACATATCATTTAGTGTCATGTTTTTGAAAACCTTGTTTAGAAATAGTACTGGATTTAAAAAAGAATAGATGTATATACA
>NW_009629671.1:55382-79424 GCF_000690535.1 Cariama cristata
TACACGAGGACACTGAGCCCCCAAAACAATACATGGACATCTAACTCTACAACAGTTCTCTTTACATGTACTTTTGTGAAAATTTCTTGAATAACAGAAATCCTCATTTCACAAAACATACAATGTAAAACTACTTCTAGAGCCACCAGAAGTACAGTTTTTCCCACCAACGTACCACAGGCATATTTGTCACTTTTTGCTACACAAATGCCCATCTCAGAGTCTCATGGGCTAAGATGCTGCATCATTTTACCTGAAACAGGCAAAGAGATGGAAACTTCCACACAACTTGTATACAAGCCAGACACTTCTTAAAATATTATATTCAACAATATCATTTCAAAATGCTGCACTACAATCCCACTGTAGAAGAGTCACTCTAAAAAAAGACAGAAACCTGACGGAAAGACAACAGAACTGAAAAATGTAATTCATGTTACTTACACTGATAAAAAGTTTCCTAAATCTGAGCCAGATATCTAAAAGTTGCCTCATTGCATCCTCATTGCCGCAGAAGTTCAAAATTGCTATATTTTTTTATTATTATTATTACTGCCCTTTGAATGCTTATATCTTCCTTGGTTCTGCACATTACTGCCAGACTTGGTTTATTAACAGCTAAGTGTGAGATTATTTCAGTGGCTGTTTACTTGCCACTGTTTCCTTGTTTACTCTTGCCTTTTTCCCAGCTTCAACTTCTTGCAGGGTGAACAATGAAATCTGTTTGACTTTTAGGTTCCTCCTGCCACAATGTTTAGGTTTCAAGCTCTGCAAGGATCAAGTTTATTCATTTGAAAACCAATAAGTACCATTTTTATTTTGTTTTATTTTGGAAGGGTGTTCAGAGCAGAGCTGCTCAACCCTTGACTCCCAGACTTACCATGTTCCATGTGACTTGAAGAGCATTTTAAATACCGACTTCCAGGTACTACCTTGTGGCAAAAACACCTATCGTAACCCTATCCACCATGCAGATAGTTTGCATTCCCCCTGCATCACACAGAGACATTTCATTTATTTCATTTTCTTTCATCTTACTGATGGCTTAGAGGGGGACGTTGTTTGCCACAGGTGCTCAGAGCAACAGAAACTAGATGGTGAAAAGTAGCTGTGCTAGTTCTTCTAGCTCATCTTTTTTGCTCAATTTTCCTCTTCAGCAAAGGGAAAAAAAACCCTGATGAGACTCCACATAAGTAGGGAAACAAAGAGGATGTGCACAGATGGGTAAAACAACATCCCTCCTTCGCATATCTCGGCACTAGAGCCTACCAAAATGTCTGCTGTCCTCCGTAGCAAAGAAAATTACCTTTCCCAGCTGCTTGCTATCAAGTCCTTCCTTTGTTAGCCCTGTTGTAAAATGAGAGCTGAAATAATGCAGGCAACTGTCCCACTGTAGCCTGAAAAGTCAGGTTCCTCTTATTTTTTCAGAAAGGCAAGGTGCAGTACAAAAAATGCTCAGTATTCATACTGAACTTTAACAAATAAAGAAACCTGTTGAGAAAATTTGCTAATCTTGCCTTGTGTAAATTTATTACAGCTAATTTGTCTTGTGAGACTTCTAGAGACATAGAGGAAGGAAGCTGGAAAAAAGAGAATCCCTTCACAAGGAGAAGGATGGGGAAGTAGCATAAAGGAGCAGTCAGTAACTAGACAGTTGAGCAGAAAACTCACGGCCAAAGGGTGAACGACTGAACATTTGGTTCAGACTGGTATAAATTTAAAACTGTTCAGTTATTAGTCCTTCCTGAACCTGGTCCTTCCTAACTCTGTTACCACACTGCAAAACTGTGTCTTCAGGAAGATCTTGAATCTTTCCTGCTTATCAAGGAAAGCACAAAAATCAGGCAGCCTTTGAAATCACTTCTACAAAGAAAAGCACAGAGGTTTCCACATCAATACACCTACAGAATTCCACCACTTTATGGCCACTATGGTAATAAAAGTTATTTTAAGCACAGCCTACAGTAATAAATCAGTTATAGTGCCAAAAATTTTCTCTTTGTAGCTGAGGAGCAGGGGGGGGGGGTTCCCCATCATGACATAATCAGAAGTTGCTTCCAAGCTATATCAAAACTTGGATTCATGAAATTTTTATCTCAAGAGAAGATAGAACACACCACACATGGCCTCTGAAACACCTAAAACTTCTATCAAGCTCATGTAATTTTTTCCCACGCTCAAGCACATCAAGTCACACTGTTTATACTCAATAACAAAACCAGATACTCTTCATCAGCACGTGCTATCCTTTCCCCGGGAATCACAAATAGGCACAGTATCAAGACATCTGGATGCCACAATTTTCAGTTCTTTTCCCCATTTTCTCAAACACTATTTCTTACCTATGGGTTTATATTTATCCCTAATTATAATCACCGATGTTAGAGCTCATCTAGTCCACTGGGGTCAAAGCACTGCACTGAGTGATGTTTTCCAGTCTCTTGTAACATTGCCCTTCAAGGTAATAAACCTTCTGCTCTAACTCAAAGCAACCCATTATGCAACTCAGAAGCTAATGACCTTTTTTTTTCTACTCCGTCACTGGCACTGACCACAGTCTTTGAACTCATTATTATTTTCTGGATGACCTCTACTTCATGAATTAATGGTTTATCAGATTTTAATGTACTTCATTGCATCACGTTCCAAGTTAAATCATCCTAAAAATCAATGCAACTATGAAAAGCAAGGTTTGTAATAACTTTTATTAGTCTAGCAATGCAGCTGGGGAAAAAAAAAAAAGGAGCACAAACCTGTTTTCAGGGCAACTATTAGGTCTAATGAAAACAGTGATGTTACTTTGTCAAAAGAAGAATCAGGAACCTAACAGGCTGCCTAGTCTGCAAAAAGGACAAAGTGGCAATTTTCTTGGGGCCACTCTATTCCTTCAAAAGGATCTGCAATGCTCCCAATAGAGCATAACTACCAATTCCTATAAAAACAGATTCAAACAACAAAACATATTTTTATAGCACTTATCATCACCACTTTATTTCTTCTATTGTTAGTTCCCACTGCACTAGTCGCATCACTAGGAGCAACCCAGTCTGGAGCAGGACTCTGGCCAGGACAGAGCTCACGATACTCTGACAGGCAGGGATTTCTGGATACCTTGGGCTAAATATTCTACTCCGATCCTACATAAGAATAACAAACAAGAGAGTTCCTTTGCTGTAGGATGAGGTCCTCTAGCTTGGTCTCCTGTGGGTGATGACTGGTACCAATGACGGCCAACTACTTAAGGAGCCGTGCAATGGACAACTATGAAGCAATATTCCTTTAACCAATTTCTACCCAGCTACTCCCAAGCCTGAGCTAGGAATCTGCCTTCAAAAAGGTCCCACTTCTTAAAAAAAAAAAAAAAAGCAAAACCAAACCCAAAACACAGCAAAACCCACCACTTATCTCTAGAAAGGTTTTCTTGCTAATGTTTCTTTTATTGAAGCTTATTAAAAGGTAATGTTTTCAGCAATGTCTTGAAGTAATACACTTCTACAAGTTAAGGGTGTAAAAAAAGGAAATCCTCACGTTTAAATACCCTCCAACTTTTCTAAGTATCTCCCTTCCTCTGTTTTATAATTTTGGAGCAAGAGTGTTTGTCCTTGATTTGATCCTAGGGGTTTTTACTTTCTTGTATCACCTCATCTGTGCTTTTATTTGTCTTACTAATACAGAACTGATTCTGCAATGTGGCACGTATAAGTACAGAAGTCTAATTAACATTCATTTTAGGTCAAGAGCAGGATGTACACCACAAACACAAAAAAGCCTAATCCTGGGCTAACTGATCAAACATAAAAACAAACATGGAAAAAGCTCAACCTCCTGGCCAACTGAAAAAAAAAAAAAAGCCCAAAACCACTGTGGTTACATGGACACTTTTGCCTGGCTCTATATTAACCTATCTGTATACCCCTTGTATTTCCACACTATTTTTGCCTGACAATTATGACCAAAACACAATAACCTCAAGCAACACGGCTAGGTAAATTCAGAGCCACACAGCCGGAATAAGAACATTAAGGATCTACATGACCAAAAGGGACTTTTGTGCACCCCATCCAGAAACAAAAAAACCATGAAAGCTAGACAAAAGCCAACCCATTAAGTTTCCTAAGAATGCCTAAAATGTTGTCTTGCCAATATCAACAAAGTATTTTAGTTATGTTTGGTTTTGTTCACTGCATAGAGTCATGTATGCTCACCGCAGGGGGGTTGGACTAGATGACCTCTAAAGGTCCCTTCCAGCTCAAATGATTCTATGATTATCATTACCAATGCTTACACATTCAAACATAAAATCCCTCTGAACAAACGATTCCTAATCTAATGTTCCATCATTTTAATCATACCACCAGAATTCTACAGGGGAAAATAGATAAATAAAAGCAGAAATCTGCTTAATTTAAAATAATGTTCGTCACCTTGTTATTTTATGCATTCAGAGCTACTTTATACTTGCAATTGTGGCCATAAAATACCACTTTCATGGTGCTGAATCAAAAACAAAAAACCCAAATTGGTAAAGAAATTCAGGAAAAATGTGGATAAAATAGTGTTCACTGTAGGCTGAAAGAGGTTATGCCACATCTTTGTATGGGGCAATAAAATCAAGGCTAAAACACAAAACCTAAGGTAGGAGGTTGTAATGGAAACACTGACAACATGGGTACCACAAAACGCATCTCATACACGTGTACTACCAGGCTTGGAACAAAAGGAGAAACCTTTTGCTGTGTTCAGAGCAGGTTTAGTGGAAATCCATGAAGCTCCTAAGCACAACACTTTTCATTTCTTCTCTTCTTCACCATCTCTCCCCTTTCACAGAGCAGAAATCTGGCAATATGTTCCATGGAGTAGGAAAATTCTGCAGCCACAAGATCTGCAGAGCACAACAAATGCATCCTAAACTGAAGTTGCCTGTTTGGCAGTGAGGAAACCAGATTTTTCTCCTAGTAGAAGCAAGAACAAAGCTCAGCTGAAGTGAGTGAAGCTGTAACCAAGCCAGCAAGGGCCCAGTCTTAAATTCTTATTAAATACACAGGTTTGCCTGTGAATACAGAATGGTTGTGTATGTTGGGATTTTAATTAAGTGTTAATGTCTGTACTATTGCAATTTAACATATAGTCTAATAAACCACAGCATAACTTAGTCACAGAATTTGGCTCAGTGATCTGCTCAGAAGCCTACCAAAAGCAAGGAGAGTGGCTGGGTGCTCAGCAAACCTCTCACCCTCTGTTACAGCAAAATACATTGAAGCAAAGAGAGGAAAATTTTGGTAACTCTCCTGGGAAGTTTCATTTCTTTTGAACATCATAAAAACCTAGAGAAGAGACACAGGTTTTTTTAAGCCTAATGAAGTAACAGTTACCAGCCTAACTGGAAGCTGACATTTACCAATTGTTTGCAGGAGATGTGATGAGGTGAGAAACTCTAGAAGCCTCTCCCGTATGTCAGGTAACCCACTGCATTATTTACATAGCCCAAGCAGTGTTGTTTGTCTTTAACTTCAAAACAATTTGTGCACCCTTATTAGAGTTTAATAATAAATCCACAGTTTCCCTCTGTTTGCCAGGATGAAATAAAGACTGCTAAAAAAAAAAGGAAGGGAGCACATGGGAGTTGCACAGGGAAAAGAAGACAGAAAAACCTTTTGATGCATCAAGATCATTCTCTGGAGGAAATAGTTTCATTTCCCAGGAGGCTCAAAACACTGCTGTCAGTGTCACGTCATGCCAAAAAAACCCTGCAAACATAAACCAGCTACTTCAGGTTGCCCACCTATGACATAGACCTATGAAATATAAAAATTACGTCAGTGGATTACACAAAGCACACCCTGTTGCAAAAATTTCCTCCAAGCTTCTAGGAATTGTTTTAAAACTAGATGAACGAAGAAATTGGCCAAGGGAAAGCAAGTGAAAGCCAAAGAAAGACCAAAGCTAATACTGTCTTTCAGAGCTTTCGAGCACTGAAATCTAATTTAATGAAAACAAAACAAAACAAGCTGGCAACTTCTATTTGTGCACAATTTTTTTACGAGACATGAAAAGAAGAGATATGAAAGAACACTAAACAGGCCCTTCAGAACCAGAAGTGGAGAGATGCCTTGTTGTTTTGAAAGAAGGCAATATTGGCCCGATGAAGACAAGTATTTTTAAAAAAGTTTCTATTGGATTTAAATCAAAAGAACAATTTTCCTCAGAAACAATTAATAGACCTACAGATGCAAAACTGATGTCTGTTTTGTTAAAATCCAGGCATCCTCAGGAGGCTAAGTAATTCTGCATGGTCTCACACATCTAATGATTCCTAGCACAGGATTTAAATGCAGTATTTAAGTCAGCTTAAGAATACATACAAAAACCCCCACATATAAGTGACTGCCATCTTTATCACTTTCAGCTTGGGCCCCTTCTAGCATATGGAAACATCCACTACAGGAATTTTATTTCTAATATTAATATTACTATCACAGTTGCAAATTTGATCAAAAAAATTTACAGGCTTAGCATGACAAAGACAGGCTTATCAAATGAGATTTCAGCCTACGGGTCTGAAAAATACCCCTCCCATGAAGACAAAAGCACAGTAGTCAGTGTACTACTGAAAGGCTAACTCGAGTCTAAAAATGATTAATTTAAAATGTATTTGCAGAAATGTGAATTTAAAATTCATTAAAATGTTATAAACATTAAAACGTTAGAAAAAACATTTTAACCAGAAAAAAGTAATGGTCTGCTTGTCTAATGATTCTTTCAAGCTTTAAACTCTACAATATTATGAATTTCTTTTTTTTTTTTTTTTGGTCCCTCCTATCACAGGCTTAAACTTAATTAAGATTAATTTGATTTACTGGCCCTCTAGGAACTGGACAAACATAGCTAATATATTAAGCTGAGAATTCAGTCTTTGATTAATGCGCTTCAGGCAACTCCATGGGGACCCTCAAGTCCTTAAAAAAGTTAATCCTCATGTACGTGTTGTGGCTTCAAACTCTGGGCTCTTCAGTGAGAACATGCTAAAGTCTTTCCTTACTCATAGGAAAACAAAGATGTGGCAATTCTCCACAAAGAATTAGCAGAAGAATAACTGGACATACAGTGAAAAGGTTCTTTGTCTTGAAAGACATAAATGCATCTTTCTGCCTATGAGATGATTGTGTTAACTGAAGTACTGCTTATTCTGTCACACTAAATATTGCCTCAGGACCTCAATCAACCATGAGATGGCAAGGCTACATGCCGATTTATTAAGTTACTTCAGAAGAATGATGGTCAGGCCAGGTTTTTGAAGTTCTAAATCTTTCCTTATAGGAAATTAATGTAGATGCAGGATGACTTCGAGTACAGCAGCAGAATGAAGATAAAGTACTCAGTCTGTGCAGATTACCTTCTTCTACTTGAGACTCAGGTAGCTGTTCCACTGTACATTCCATGTACAATGTAAAAACACCTAAGCACTTGTCTGTAACAGCTTTAAGTTTTATAATGTATAATATTCATTAATTAACCAGGCAAGTATTTGCTTAGTAGCGATGCTGGGCCAGTGACTTCACAAGATCCCCCAATTTACCCTTGTGAAAGTAGTGAGATTAATATACTCCACAGTCTGTAGAACAAACAACATTAGAAGAAATTCTCTTGGGAAAACTAGGCAGGAAGATGCTCTATTTATAGAAATGGGAGTTTAAGTCACTTGGTTCATTTTTTAACCACTCATTATTTATACTGATACTGGTAATGGTGGGATGGCTTCTGATGAGACCAAGAAAAAAAGTTTTGACCTCAGTGTTGTCAATGCACAGTTGGGAATTGAAATACCTCCTTCCTGGTCCTGCAGTGAGTAGCAATAGCATGGTGAAGCTTCGTCCTCAAAATGCTACTGATTTACATGAAACTGCCAGAAATGAAGACTGCTTTCAGTGGGCAAAAACCAAACACAGTGGGCACAGATGGATTAAAAAAAGAAATGCTTATTACTGAGCTGCAAAAATGCTGCAGCAACAGGAAAATGAGAATATTATGTTTAATCACCTGTCTTCCTAATGGAAGTAAAAATGTTTTGCATACAAGACTTACTCAGAGACATAACAATTCACAGAATTAAAAATATGACATATTTTTCAGTCTAATTCTTTTCTAGGTACTTGAAGTGCATTTTTGTTTGCACTACAATCACACAATGCTGATACAACAAAGAGACTGTCAGCCCTGTAAATCATATTTTTAAGTTCCAGTGAGATATGATTATGTGTTATTCAGGTTACATGTGGATTCTTCTTGACAGTGTGAAAGCTGGCAGTCCTCTAGCCAGGCAAGAAAATAATAATTTCCCCATCTATCCATGCTTAGATCGTTCCCAAAAATCTAACTTTAGCTTGGCATATTGTTTTTTATAAATCTGCAAATCCTTTGTGATTTGACAGTTTCCAGTATTATTTTCACTGTGAATCTCCTTGCAAAACCAGAGCTGAAAATCACATTCCTCTCTCAGAGCCCAACTGAGAACTTCTGGTCTGAGCCATGAAGCCTAGCTGGGCACTTCCCAGAGCAAGCACTGGGACACAGCAGCAGATGCAGAAGGTCTCTGCTTAGCTTGTACTCAACAAGGAAGAAAAGAGTACTATCAAGGAGTCTGTACTTCTTATTTTTCCCCTTTGTAAGCTGTTACAAACCCCATTGTGCTCCAGGTTAAGCAAGACTGCAGAACAAGGATGGGGTTGGGCAAATGTTTCCTGGTAAATTTGCATGAGGGAAGGGAAATATCTATGGCCTTACACAGTTATTCTCAGTCAGTGTCCTGGGGGTATAAACTATACCTGTTCTACCTAACTGAATGGTTATTTGCATTCAAGTCAGGACTGAGATGCAAAGCATCTACAACACAATTCCAATTATAACTATGTAAAATATTATTGCACTCCCAACTATCAAAGATCATAAAAGAGAAAAAAAAAGAACTGTGGATATGCATAACTCCCTCTCCTCCACCTCCAGAAAAGGCAGAAAGCTGATTACGAGCTTTGTTTTTTGAAATACTTTCCATTTGCCTCCACTTACAGAGAAAACAAATTACCTATGGCTTCCAAATTGGTAACAGAGCTGGTCTGCAAACATGTCTCAGCATAAGGCCTCAGGTCACCACCTTAAATTTCTTTGTATCTCTAGCCTTGAGCAAGTTCAACTTGTTTACTAAAGCCAGCTTAAAAAAATCCCAAACCACTAAAATCTGTAGAGGAATATTCTCCAAGGGCAAAGAGGAACTGGCAGTATTAGTTGAGAACTGGATTCCTCCATTACTTATCACAGAGGCATGGAAACTGCACCACAAGCAGGGCCCAAAGGCAGTTTGGGCTCAAGAAAGATCCATCTGTTCTTTGTTTTTTACCCCACAGGCAACACAGCCATCACTCAATGCTGCAAATAAACTGATTGTGAGAAGTAGGCAATAGGAAGCTACCAGCCGGAACTGAAAAAATACTTACAGATGTCCCAACATACCTAGCAAAAAGCCTACAAAAGTTGAATGTGGCATGGATCTGACCATGGTGAGAAAGACTAAGAATTTTTGGCATTATCAATTATTCCAGGCACATCTTGACCAAATGTGCATGTGAAGTACACTCACAACCAGCAACAGGGGTTGCTGTCCCTCCCAGCCTCTCTCACCCAAATGTACTCCAGAACGTAAGACCTGCTGCTGTCTACAAACAGCTCACAGATGGTGCTAAACCCCTCAGCTATATTGTAAAGAAACCCAAACCCAACACCATAATTCAACCCAGCTGCAAGCTCAGAGAGACACTCAGTCCATCATCTGTGATCCAGCCTGTGCTTTGCTCCATTGAGTGCTTGGGGGCACCAACAGGGTTGGCCCACAGCCCTACCACAGAATTAGCGGTAAAACACCACCAAAATAAGAGAGAACATCTTACACAGAAGAAGAAAGAGAGCAGCCGTCACATTCTTGCATGTGGGAGATGCCTGCATCTTAAAAAACAAGCCTTTTTTGATTAGAACTTGGCAAAAAAAGCATAAGAATCAAAGAGGAGAGAATTATTCTTAGTAGATAATGGAAAAATATTTGCGTAATGGTTCCTAACAGTTCATCCCCATCAAAATTTCCTCCTTTCCTTTAAGTGAATACACAGCCCCTTTTTTACTTCTGTTATCTTCTTAGGAAAGGGGTGATGAAAAGGAGCTGCTTGAACTGCCCTGGACAAGGTCCAGCTTCCAGGGCACTAACTCTGAAGCTGAGCTCCTACCTGTGCGATGCTTCAGAACAAAGGAACACTTTGGCAGGGCACAGGATGCCAGCCGCCAGAGCTCATGTCTGCCTGTTTTTAAAGCACAGAGAGGAGAAAGTGATTTTCAGGAGCAGAAACCCAGCGGTGCAGATAGTGCTCATCCAGCCACTGCACCCGATCAGCTGGGTGTCCACACTTTGTGCTCAGCTCCTGCGGTTTGCCACTTCCCACAGCCACCGCGCTGATGGAGGAAGAGCCGCGCTACCAGAGACCAACAGCTTGGGCCAGCCCCTCCATCGCTGCCATCAGCACCTGGGAAGCCCCAGAGCAGCATCTCCAGCTGCTCACTCAACACAGAGTGAGAAGGAAAGCACAGACAAACTGGATGCAGCAAAGGAAGGCAGAGACAGAGTGAGGAATTGCTTTTTGTTACTACACCAGAGATGATGTTCTATTGGAGTTCACAGACTTAACACATTTCAACAGGACTACCAGAAAGTTAAATGAAGTGTGCACACCTAACTGAAGTCCCAAAAGGGATATGCAGTTACCATAGCATCTTTCCTTTCAAGGTCCAGGACAAACCAGATTTCTGATGCTCTACACTACTCCAACTGCAAGAACAAAATGGACAAGGCAACTATATTCTTATTTTTAGTGCCTGAAAAACCAAAGTAAAATAAATAAAAATATTTCACTTAAGATCATAAACACACTTTTTATTTCAGGAGGTCAAGAGGAAAACCCTATGCACAACAGATACTCAAAAGCAAGAACCCCATGAGTTGTGGAAAAGAATCATCAGGAAGAACAGGATGTTCCCCATGAGCTAAAAATTAGGCATATACCACACATCCATTAGAAGAAAGCACATCCTTTTAAAATGTTATTTAGCAAAACAGTTGTAAAAATGTGTAATGCCTAGTGCAATACCTCAAAGGTTGATCAGGTAAGACCTTTCTTTAAGATTAGGTCATTACTTCATATAGGAAACATGACTTGGAAGAGATCTTCCATTCACTAGTTAGCATCAGTCCTTTAATAAGAGAGTATTTCAGTTTTAACCTGAGCCAAAGTCTCACCACTGTGTTACTGAAATAAATTTTGTTAATTGAAGCATGATTCTCTTCCAAATCAGTACGCTGCAGACTACTTGCTACAATGAAAATGGCTTTCCTTGGTAAGCATTTCTGCAAATGTCCAGCTTGGTTATTTATACTATACCTATTAGAAATTCCTCATACATTTTTTCAATGGATTCATCATTTCCTTTTATTCTATGTTCAAATCTGATGCAAAGGGATTCTATTAACTGTTCAGAAGCATCTGCATTTTACCAATGGATGAAATTTTATACTATTCCTTTAAATATGATTGCAATGATGAAGTGTAGCACCAGTAAAAAAACTGGCAAAGTTTGCCTTCCTTTGGGATAAATGGGAAAAAATTATATCTTGTTATCATCACAGAGGAAAAAAAAAAAAAGTGATGTTCCTGTACACTATGACTCATTAAATTTTTTTGTTTTATTTTTAATTTATTTTTAAAGGAATCTTAACAGCCTTTTTTTCTTCAGGAAGTTTAAGGGTTGCAAAACTTCCTTTTCCTCCCAATATGATTATCTGTGAAGAGAAGAAAGAGCCTCCAAGTTGTTGCATCGGAGGTTGGCCCTGTAAGCTTACCTTAGAAAGGCTTGTGGTTAAGCAGATGGTCACAACTCTTAGTTTGTTACAGAGAAATAAATAGGTTATTGGGAGGTAATATGGAACTCACAAATCCGTTAGTAACATCTAGTCTGTCCTATTTCCATCCCTTTGAAAGTCACATTTGCACTCTCTATCAGCCATCAGCTTCAGACAAGATCATCGTATTACTGCCGCAGTCTGAACTCTACTTAGGGAAAAAGAAAAAAGTTAACTATATCATTTAAGTTCTGTTTACCAACTGATTAGTCAAGCACTTCATAGTGTACGTTCTCTATATGTCGCAGAAATGTTAACCAGTGACATATCTGCATGACAGCATCAGAATTAAGAGACATCTACAACTTGCTGAGCAAAGGAAATAGGAAAAAAAAAAAAAAGAAAAAATTGGAAAAAAAAAATAAAATCACACTTTGTCAGGTCAGTTTTACAGTTTCTGAAATGCCAGTTGTTCATTTTAGCACACCACTAGTCTCAAATGGTAAAGGTACTGTCAGTCAAAATACTCCTATTACAAGCAAGCTCTGGGCTTGTATTTAGGCATGGGAATGACAGAAGAGGAAGGGGGAAATAATCTCTGTTCTGGGAATATATTTAGATATAATAAAGTGGAAGAATAATGAAGAAATTAAAATACATGGGTTCGCACACCACAGCCTTATAAGAGCAGCGGCAGTGTTATATTAAGGGCTGGTTACAGCTCAAGTCACCCAGGGACTCCTTTCATCTCTTCTGCTGTTCTGGCTCACAGCCCTTTTAGATGAGAGAAGTGACCATGTGCCAGCGGTGCTCATGGTCCCGAGTGCTTCAGGTCTTTAATGACAGCTGGAGGGTCATGGCCTTCATTCTCCAGGTTTGTATTTGTAAGAATCATTTTGCATACCTTCAGTGTACGTGTGGACTCTCAAGAGCCATTACAGAGACTTAGCTTTCAGTCAGAGCTTTGCATCTGCCCTCTTAAAAGCGTAATTTCTCAAATGCTCATCCCCTCTCCCCAGAATGAGTATTGCCAATTTAGGTTCCTCTTGAGATCAAAATTTAGTGTCTTCCATGGCATAATCTCCAGCTAAAGCACTGCATTCTTCAAGAAAATACTGTGATAAAAGTTTTATAGAATTGTCCAAAAAAGCCACAACCTGCTTTTAGCAACCTGTAGGCAAAGCACCTGACATCTCTTTGAGCTGCAATGCAGTTTTCACCCCTAATTGTCCAAGATCCCATGACTACAGTCATCTCTTTCTTTACTCTTGGGAACAACATTTGAATTTGAATGCTGGTACCTCATGTTTAATCCCCGTTAGATGAACCAGCATATCCATTTCCAGCACTAATAAGTTTAAATGAGTAGTGACAGTTTCCAGTCATGCAGAAACATAGGCAGACTCAGATGTCATTCTCAAAATGGTAACTGATTTGAGAGAGAGCATCGTAGTCAAATTGCCAAAATAGATGTCTGTTTTTAAATGACTCATTAAAATCCAGGGCAGATCAAAGGGCCTGATAGCAAAAGGATTATTAGGAAAAAAACCCACCATATTTAATGTGTTAGCTAACATGTTAGAATCCCCAAGAAGATAAAGCAGTTTTAGTTTCAAATGAAAGTACTTGTCTTTGTGAGAAAAGACAACTTATTATTAATTCAAGATAAAATCACAGTACTGGAGGTAAGCCAGTTTATTGTTTTCACAAGACTTAGCAGACTGAACTCAAGATAACAGAAGAATCCCAGGGCTTTGCAAAAGAGGGATAAAAGCTCCAAGCTCTGGTTTCCCGAGCGGCAGCACTGACATTCCCCACCCCAGACCTCTGGTTGATACCGTTGTCATAGCCCCACTTGATATCATGGCTGGGGATTTAAATTTGTAGGGTCGTTGGGGCAGTCATCTTGGCTTTCACTGCCTCGTAGCTAGCAATACAGGTCTACAGCCAGTGCAAAAGATCTGGAGACTGTAAAAATATATGGAAACAAAACCAGTTTCTTTTGCTCCCTCCATACAGTGGATGCTATGAAAAAGACAGGGTTCATAAGCAAGAAAATTAGTGACATACTTCCCATTTAACCATTAGCCTTTACAGGGGTAAGTCCAGATACAGAAAGAACTGAGTGAAAACAAACTGAAGTGCCTGATGGGAGGGGACCCTGGAGGCTCTCCTAACTCTCAACAGTCACATACTGAAGTTTTTAATGGAGGTGAAATGAGCCCCCATACATTACCATTCTGCTCATTCCCCAGTCAACAACCCCCACTTCTTCATCGTCCCATCACTTACCACTGCTTGTACACCTACTTCTACAATGCCAATAGTGAACTATGACAGCTGATTCCTCAGCCTAGAAAGCAACTGGAAATTGTAATGGATTTCAATAGAGAAGAGCTTAGACAAGTTTTACTGTAAACTTGATTAGCTTTGTTTGAGGCAATATTGAGTAGTAAAATTGAGGATGAGCTACCATATTTAATTCATTAGCTTCAGAAATCCTAAATAGCCAACCTTGCATGCAAGAGATCTCAGCTATTTATAAAATGAACAGCCCCAAACCAAAGACCTCAATCCTCACAGTTACTTCACCAGGGTGCAGGGAGCACCCAAAACATGTTATCTGTCATTAAGCACTCACATCAGTCTCTGAATTTCCACCTTTCATCTGAAACCTACGGCTGAACAGAGTAAAATCAGAATCAACGTATATGAAATGATGTATTGCAGCACTTCAGCCTCTCTTCACTATACAGTCTAAAGACAGTAGCATTTTAAGATTTCTTTGTAGTTCTTACCCCAGTGACATACCAATGAAATAGAGTAATTCCTGAGGACTGCAGAAGAACATTAAGGAATGTTAGAGAGAGACAAGGGAGACCATTAGGTACTTTTAGATCCTCTCTCTTTCTTAAAAAAAAAGCCCTCTCATCTCACATAAACAGAGGGTTTTTCTTGGTTTATTTGCTTTTATGTCTGGAGTTAGACATTGCCCAGCAGAGTTTTCATGAAAACATAATACTTGTTTAAAATAGTGCACACTTCAAACAAAAGATATGTCTCACAGTAAGATGAGGACACAAAAAAAAAAAAAATTACAAGTATGGCAACAAATTCTTTTAAATTGTTTCCAAATGATCTAAGTTTCTGGTAATAAAACAAGCACTTGAATTTTCTTGGGGATTGTTTCGTTTTGTTGTTGCGGGTTGTTGTTTTTTATATTTGAGATTTTGGGCCTCAACCTCATAAGCATTTAAGTTAAATAACAGGCAGACAGACAAGTGATCCCATTAATATCAGTGGAACAAATAAGTATTTATAGATCAAGATTTTGATCCTGAATCAACCTTCTCCCCCACAGTTGAGGGCAACTCCTTCACAAACACCGCTACCAAGCTTTATCAGTGAACATTTCCAACAGAGCTGAAGAATACCTTCAAACTGGTCTAGGCAGGTCTTAGGCAATTCTTGGTAAGTTCTGAAACAAAAGATTTCTGTTCAGTACATCCAGTGAAGGGGGAGAAGACTTCTTGCTAAGCCATGAACGTTTGAATACTACTGTATACCAGAGCCTATGCTCCATCAAATTCACAGTACATGAATAGTATCATTGTCTGGAACATATCAATTGCTGAAGACAGCAGTATGTACATTATGTACAATATGTACATTACCAGGTGTGGTTTTCCTAGGAAAGACACTAGATCTGCATGAGAACAAAATAAACAGCTGTTGTAAAATTGGAAACAAACTGAAAAACTACCTGTACAGAATATGTACACATATTGTCTTAAAGGCATAAATGAGGAAAAAGCAAGAGAGGAACAAAACCCCTGCTTTTTTTTTTTCTGCCAGAGCAATGACAGTGCATTTCTAGGGGGAACATGTTTTCAGAGTGGAGAGTGCACATTTAGACTGAGAATGCTAATCACATATGGTTTCTAATCAGTGAGTGCAACAACACCATCCCAACACCTATAAAAAAAAGAAAAAAAACAAAACTTTCTGTACAACAAAAATGACCCCAAGCTCCAGATCTGCATAATTTTTAAGGTCAGTTGATCCCTGAAGGCACACATCAAGGGTAAGAACAGGAGAATATATGGAAGTCTCCATTATATTATGTCATCATGGCAACAACACTGCCTCAGAACATTTCCTCATTACTGGAAGCAAGTGTCCCATGCAGGGAGCACATAAAGAGCAAGGTCATCTGTAAAATTACCATGCATTTTTCTTTATGTCCTAAAGAAGTCACTGCACTAAAGCTCTGTAAGGGAGGTTTTAAGATCAAGGAGGTTTTAAGACCAAGGAGGACTTACATCACTTGTCACACATTCCCACACAGTCTTTGTGGATTCAATATACTAAATTGCCTGAAGTGACATCTGCAAATTTTGTTCAGTAGCAGCCATAAGGAAGACATGACCATGGAGAAAAACTGTTATTGCTGGTATTATTGGGAGTACAAGCAGAGCATGCACCTGGACATCCCAGCCGCTGTACACCACCATCTCCATGGTCCAGGAGGCAGGAAGGCCCTGAGTCTCTCAAAAGTCAAGATGAACCTATACAAGAACCTCCCCAACACTCCCATGGATTTCTCCCACAAAGTAATACAGACTTTAACTCTTAGAAATTGTTTCACAGACAAGTCTCTCAGTCTGCCATTTGAGCAAAAAATTACTATGCAGAGAAGTATATACTGGTTCAGAAAGTGATCTGAGTTTATACAATTTATACAGTGAAGCATGAAGAGAAAGAGGTACAGACTCCAAGATGTACTTTTTTAGCCTATGAGGTTTTGGGGGAAAAGGTCTATATGTAGAGGAGGAAATCTGGATTGCACCTACTATGTGCCTATATATATATATATGTGTATATATACATATAAAAATACAAATAACAGCATCTAGAGGGTAGCATCACATACTGGCATTCACATAATTCAAACACAGAACGACTAAAAATTCACTGACGTACTTAGTGAAAAATGTCAATGTTTGCCAGAGGCAGGTAGTTTAAATTATTGTGTCTATCTTCCTCAGAGAGGAAGGACAAGAACTCTTGTTTTATATTTTTCTACCAGAAACAGAAGGGCAGAAACTCTCCTCCTTCATACACTGTGGAGGTCAAACTAGATGATGTAATGATCTCTCATGGCTTTAAACAGGTTTTATAGATTATCTGACTTAAAAATAGACACAATGTTTAAATAATAAAATTCTCCTGAAATTGAGTGCCTAGTACAACAAACTTCCAGTCATTGGCTAAGATCTGGAGGAGCTATGACCATACAAATATTTGTAATAAACCAAAGGGAAAATCCTAGGTAGATATTCTGAAATTGAAATTTTATCCCACTGACTCTATTCCTCTCAAAAGCAAATGGTATGTACTGTCTTCTATGTAGTGTGCTTTAGCTGGGTGCAGATCTCCAGAAAAGCGTGCAGACAGAGGATGTGTCTACAGTGCAGACATCATATGCAGGTTCAGGTATTGGAGCCAGTCTAGCCATGGCATCAAGGACCTGTGCCCTCAGACAAGAGGCGTGGAGTCCACCATGTCCCATGCAACGGCAGCCTGTTTCTGGTATTGGGAGAGTACAATTAAAATTGGCTTGGTTATGCCTGCACTGTCCTGACATCTCTGCTGTAGGCACCCCTCTGAATAACTTAATCCAAAGCCTGTTACCATACAATAATTGCCAGAGGTCACGCTGTCATGGTTCAGATGAAGACCTGAATTCATTAAGTGAACTAATATATGCGTTGCCTTTTTGCTGCCTTTTCAAGTACAAGGCCAAAGGAGGAAGCACAGGAGAGATGTGTTGTCATCTCGTCAATGGAGTTGCTTCTTGCCAGCTACACTATTGTTTAACTTGTCATAAGCACAAGCAAAACAATACAACACAGCAAACCTCACCAACTTGTACGAACAACCTGGAAGTCCACTGGAAATCACTTAATTTCATAAGCCAGTGAGTACACGAACAATAGGAATCAGATCACTTTGCTCATCCGTTTCGACAACAGCAATTTCATTTTATTTATTATGATAATTCATAAAGCACCATCAAATACAGTGTAGAATCTCTTATAAAAATAATTACAGTCCAGTAATGCAAGATCTCATTGAAGCACACCATTAATTCCTTGACAGTTAGAGAACGAGCCAAATACTTTGTGCAAATGAAGGATTAGCAAGGTTTCAACACAAGCATTTCCTTGCACTTAAAATGTACAAGGAGCAAACCTTATTAAAACAGTATTTCATATTATACTTTAAAATTATGGCCCCTTAGGCAGATTTTCTGTACTTCAAAAGATAGCTATTATACTAATACTACTATACGTTGCATTCTAGGATAACAGAAAAAGAAATTCCTATCAAATTGCTGTACTGCTGTATGTAGGGAGCATAAAATAGTTGCTCTTTCTTACAGCCCTCAAGAAAACACAGACTTTTAATCAAAATGAGGTCTCACCAGTCTCACACAATAAAGAGAGAGCAGTTTTAATACAATGCTATGAATTGTCTTCCACTTTGCTACTGAAAATATTTTGAGCAGCTAAAGCAATGTTTTCTGAAATGCATACTATCCAGCATTTGGGACACCTCCATTTGGGCCCCATATGGAGGCCCTTATATTGACTACCTCTGTGTGTTTAAACTGCTTCTATCTCTATGCAGGAGGACTTTGTGGTTGTACACGTTATGGTTGTTTTTAAAATAGGATTTCCCTAAAATTAAAAAATAAAAAAAGAATGCTGGTGATTTTTCTTCTTGCTGTTTAATGATGTTCAAAGCAGTCTGAAAATTTGCCTACACATAATCGTAAAGGTTTGAATCAGTTCCCTGCTTTGCATCATTTCTGTTTTAGAAGTCCCTGCAGTACAGCCACTATGAAATCATGCTGCCCATGATCCAGATTCATGCGATCTCTCTAACATGTTAACTGATTCAGGACTTCATCATTAGAACTGATCCAGAAGCTATTAAAAAATATCCTTAGCAATTCAAATAAGTATTGTACTAGATATCAAGATACGATTAGATCAGGTCACAGGGAGTTTGACAGCCTGACTTAGTAAATTAGAGCCCCCTAAAGATCACCAGAAATATCCAACAACAATATTCAAATTGAGATCTCATAACAAGCAATTAAGAACGCTGAAAGAACTCACAGAAAGTGTTGCATTCTTCCAAAATTTTCCATCTTATCTCAGATGTTTACAGTAAAAAGAACAAAGAAGTTTTCTTCAAAGCACAATTATTATCAATCCTCTCCAACATTCCAGCAGCACATTATTCTTCTTATAATGCAACCAAGTAACCCCCTCAGATCCTCAGGAGACGTTAACAAAATAATTGTTCCCCTTCTATGTTCCCTTGTTATTACTTTTTTTTTTTCTTATCCTTATTACTTCAGGCAGAAATGTCTTGGAGATACTATCATCAGTTTACCAAAACAGAATCCCACTGGATTTATTTTCTTTGAGGTTAAAGTTTTACAATTAAATTCTACAGTAGAGTTAAACCTAATGATTTTCTACCTGGTTAAAACTGATTCGTCCACTAAGTCTTCAGTTTAATTTTTCCACCTCTCTCATTTTGCTAATTAGAAGAGAAATGAATCTACCTTCAACCTTTTGGAATCAATCTTCTTTTCTCTTTCTCACAATTTATAAGTCAGAGGCTTAAAAAGTGCTCATATCCTATTTAACAAGCTGGTTATGTGAGATAAGCACAAGAACATTAACAAAAATAGCTCAGCATTAAGTCATGGATGTTTCACAAAAGTAGACCTAAAAAAAATCCTAAAGGCTAATTGTGATTTATACCACATTTCTTTTCCTATACTACCAACTATCAATCATCTCTAAAAGATCTCTTCTTTTACATGCCAACGTCAGGAATTCAACTGCAGCCAGCTCATTCCTAATCAGGTGAGACACTGCACAGCATAGACCACCCCCTAGTTAGCCCTGTGACTTGTAAATGCTGGCATACTGCAGAAGAGGTTTTAACCTTTCCCAGTCATGGACTCTTTTATTTATTTATTTTTTAAATAAGTCCTTTACAAAGATTTCACAGCTGGAAGCACAGCTTCTCTATTCCCAGCTCTCCCACACGTTGTACCTCAGTATGGTCTGCATCATCACTTTTACCACCACCCTCAATGTCTCCAGTGCTCATGAAAACTACATCTAGAACTACGATAATACAACCACCAACACTGAAAAGCTTTTATTATTGCAATTACAACAAAGCAGCTGGTGGTAATAACACTACTACTTAGCATTTATACAGTGCTTTATATCTTCAAAAGGCTATGTAAACATTTGCTAATTAAGCCTCACAGAACTCCTCAGAGACAAATACGGGTTTTGTTTATAAATAGGAAAACTGAGGCAAAGAGACAAAACAGCTATCTCCAAAACCAAAATCTTTAGATGATTTTTTAAAAAGGGAATGGAGATATCTTTGGACAATAAGAACTTTCAGAGTTATAAAAGTACAGCTTAAAATACTCAAAGAATCCGATGGGACATGAGCTCTCATGCTCTGCGCATCCACCCCATCCAAAAAAGTCAGCAAAGACTTTCCCCAGGAAGATGTAGTTCACTGCTGCCAGCTGCTCTAAGCTACTCGCCACTGTGGAGCACAAAAGACTGGACCGCACAGGTCAGTAGGACCATCTCATCTGCCAACTCCCCAACCTGGAAGTCCGAGACCTTCTGAAGAAGTCAAACTGCTGATAAACTGCACAAAACTGTGACTTCAGCTGGTCACCACCAAGACTGGGCCTCAACAGCAACTTGCTTCTCTTCCAGGGCTGTATCCTGCTCTGTCATTATTTAAGAAACATATGCACACTTCTTTTTCTTGCATGTCAACATTTAGCTTTTTATAGTAAAGTGAGAAAAACTGTAAATTATAAGTAGAAAAGAACAAATGCCACCACATATTAAAGGCATTTCTGAGAATATCTTACATTCATATTCAGTAAGACATTGATTGAACAGACTTTTTTTGTGTGTATTAGACATCTCACTCACATAGGGAAAACAAATGCCTACACACACTCCAACACCACCTATTCAGGTCTTGAGCTCTAGAACTACTTGAAGCGAGCTTAAAATTATCACCTAAACAAAATACACAGCCTTAAACCTTTACAGAAGAGATTACTTTTAAAACACTGTCCCACAAAGACTTGACTACCCATGTAATTTCACATACGGTATGTCCCACTGAGATCAATGGATCTGAAATGCATTTCAAAAGACACAGGAATAAAGACTACTGACATAAAAGGGGAAAAAGAGTTGGTTTGTGAGCAAGAAAAAGCTTTACCACAAGAAGTGGCGTGAAGTGCATTCCGCGAAGCTGCACAGGGAGCACTATGTGCAACCAAAGAGTGAAATAAAACAAAAAGGGTAAGGAAAACTTAGGGGATAAATAAAGAAATAGAAAGAAAAAACCCCAGGAAACTAAAGTTATAGCAAAACTGAAGAGCAGGATGGACCACAATATGGAATATGGTGGAGAAACATGGCTCGGGCAAGTGGAGAAGGAAGGAAAACATTAAGAGCTCACCCAGGGGCCAGGCTGAGCAGGGAGAAGAACTGAGACCAAAGCTGAAGTTAAGGCTCAAAATGCAGCAGTGCTTTAGCACCAAAGCAGCCATGAGAAGGGAAACAGTGACTGCAGTGGTAAAGCTCTGTTAGTGTCTCGGCAGTGGCAGGACATTCGTCACACAGGGGTGATTTACCTAATGGACACTGAGGTACAAAGTCCAGATTCCTCACTCTGTCCTGCCCTCTGTATGTGAGATAGCAGTAAGAGGCTAATTACCAGTTAGCCTGGATTTATTAGCCATAATGACTTTTGCAGCTAAAATAGGAACAGACTCCACCCTCCTACTTCCCAGCCCTCTGCCCTCACCCCTGGACAATTCTTTATCCTTAAATACAGGAAGAGAAGGAAACAGAAGAGACAAAACATTACACTAAGGCTGCGAGAGCATGGGAAGAATTGCAAAGCAGTAAATAATGCTAGAAGTGGAGAAGAGAATAAGTAATTCCACTTGGGGAAAAGTAAGCCCGAGGTGACATTGAAGTTAAAGACAAAAAATGTGTATTCAAATACAGAGCCTGCCACCCAATTCTGAATGTGAAACATAGGTGTATATTTATATCTCCAGCTGAAGACAGCATAATGCAGTTACTGACTTCTCAAGACATGTTGTGCAAAGCTGAAAATTACTTTAGAGGCACATCTACAAATGGTTGACTTTTCCATGCCATTTTTAAAATGGCACAGAAGAACATCAAGCTGAATTTTATTACAACTTGATATCACAAACTCCTCATCATGTAACTCAATTTTATTGCATAGTTCTTGCTATATCATTGTCGTATGCACTCAGTTACAAGTGAAGAACTCAACATGCAAGATGAATATCTCGCTTTTTGTACAAGAGTCTCACATTCACATGCTCTTGAGTAATAGAACTACACATTCAAAATATTTTTATGATGTACACTGGGATTCTCACAGGCACTGAACTCTTAAGGAATCCCTGCGTCAACCTGATACCTAACTCCCTGAAACACCAAGTGTTAAGTCCCTTATGGATTAGAAAAAGAAATCTTTCTCAAGGCTAATTAATCCAAATTATATTTTACACTGCAAACAAAGAGATCTTTGACTCAGGAAGCAGAGAAGACAACACCTCAGACACACTGTGGCAGCAAGCAAAAAGAACAGTGGCATCGGAAGAAGGAAGAGTACATGAGAATGAAGAGCAGAGTCCTCAGTCTTCATGAAAGGAGCATTCAGAGGGCTGAATTAACATTAAGCCCTCTGAACCACCCCAGAATGAAAGTGCTCATTAACCGAACTTCACATTTCAGGTAAAAGACAAATCACTAGGAGCATTAAGCAAACAAATTGCAGCAACGTCAAATTCTACCTAAAGTTAAAACATTGATAAAATTGGGATAATCTTGTATCTCACCAGGCATCTGCAAGTATTGAAGAGCAAACAGACATCTGTAATCTCATGCATTTCTCATGCTTTTTAGATCAAGTTTTATGCAGCTGATTTGCTGGGTACGTTAAATATCATTTCCCTTTCCTAATGGGTCTGGACTTATACTAATAAACTGCAAAAAGGTACTGCTAACATCTCACGTTCAGCTTCTCTTTGCACTTGAGCCAATTTCTGGAAGGCGAGGGAGAGGAGAAGGGAGTACTGATGGGAGAAGCAGCAAGCCTAGTGCCTGCTTTTCTACTTGGTCAAATCTTTTAAAATGCTTTTACATGCAGGAGTAGAAACCAAAGTAATACACACAAATCTCCATGAGTCAACCCTTTATTTTCCAGTTACAAACATTCTTAAGCTACAGACATTAAGGCTCACAGCGATACTCTTAGAGTACGTTAAGTCTGAAGCATCCAGCAGCTCCAGCAAACTCCAGCCCCCTGCCCTCAGAACCAGCTATGGCAGCTTCACAACCAAGTCAGCTGAATACAGCTCCTCTACATTCATAGGAAGCCTGAAAGAAGTCAGATGTCCCCTTACCTGCAGTGGTAATCTGTAAAATTCAGAAAATCCATTAGTAGTAATATTTTAGATTATTAAAAGATAAATCCTCTATCTCACGTAAAACCAATGCATTCTTGAGAAGAAAATAAAAAATTAAAACAAGCTATCTGCACAAAATCTACTTTAAGTTACTGAAAATCTGTAACACCTACTCTCACTAAACAGATACCATTTTTTAAATGGTGAGATTTTTCTAAATATTCTGTTTAAATACTGAAAGGTTTCACAGTATTACAGGATGAGGGATTCATCATTTCACAACCCAGAGTTTTATACAGGCTTGTTTGTTTGGTTTTTTTCCTTCTGTACTTTTATAGAGAACATAGCAATTTTCATGGTTGGTCAAAATGCAAACTCGAGTGAAGCTTTAAGAACAAATGGTTTAACAAGGCCAAGTGCAAGGTCCTGCACCTAGGTCAAGGCAACCCTCGGTATCAGTACAGGCTGGGAGATGATGTGATTAGGAGCAGCCCTGCAGAGAAGGACTTAGGGG
>NW_009629672.1:0-1662 GCF_000690535.1 Cariama cristata
GCGGCCCCCGCGGGTGAGGAGGGGTGCTTGGAGAGCCGCGGGCTGTGATGGGAACGGTGTGCCCAGGAGGAGGGGTGGCAGCCCCGGGAGCTGAAGAGCCGGCTCATCCCCTTGCTGCAGGCGGACACGTTTCAGAGGACTGCCCGCCTGCTGCCTGTGCTGGCCCCCGGCAGGAGCAGCCCCCTGCTCTGCAGGGCCAGGACCTTTCATTCGTGCCCGTCTCTAGGCTGGGTGGTCGGGATCCTTCTCCAGCAGAGCCCACGTCCTCTGTCTGCTGGCAACGGCTTTCCTTCTTCCCTTAGCAAGACCCTGCATTGCCTTCACGCCCGTATGTGATCGGCCTGACTGGAGGAACCGGGAGTGGGAAAACCTCCATCGCCAAACTCCTGGGACACCTGGGAGCGTTCCTCATCGACGCTGACAAGCTGGGCCACGCCGTCTATGTCCCCGGTGGCCCTGCCTATGAGCAGGTGGTGGCGGCCTTTGGGGCAGGTAGAACCACTGGAGGCTGCGGGGAAGACTAAGAGGAGGGAGGGGTGTGCTGTTGTCCTAGCGTCCCAGGGAGCTGTCCTGGCCTGTGCTCCCCTCCCTCCACGTGGGTTTTGGGCTCCCCACCACCCGGATGGGGCTTTCTAGCTGATTCCGTGATGGTTCGGCCCAAGTGGGGCAAACCACTGCTTTCCCTAAGTCTTGCGTGTCCCATGTCGGAGCTACAGTAAACTGGCTGGTGTGGAAGGCTAAACTGGGCTTCCATTTGTCTAGGAAAAGCTCTTCCCTGTCCTTTTCTGGACTAAGATGAATTGCTGCCAGGTCAGGTCCTACAGCTCCTTTCAGGGTCCCTTTGAGAGCCCTGTGCTGAAATCCTTTCACTCTGACCTAGGCTTGCTGCAGGGAAGCGAGTTGGATTCATTCCTCCTCTTCTGCTTCTGTCTTGCAGAAATCTTGAATGAAGATGGGACGATTAACAGGAAAGTCCTTGGGGCCAAAGTGTTTGGAAAGCAGGTAAGAGCAGCACAGAGACTGTCAATATTTAATCTCATGAGCAGGGAACTGTCAGTCCGTGCTGAGGCTTTTTATTTTTCAGCCCTTTGAGCTGATGACGCCTTCCTGACTGTACTTTCTGGCAGCGATGTACGGACAGGGCAGGACACAGAGATCCCATCTCTGTCGCCAAGTCAGCAGCCGTGCTGGACATGCTCCTCTCGCCCTGGCGGCTGCTGCTGCCTCCCCATCCCCTCTGTCCCACGCTTGTCCTTCACCCAGCATGGAGCAACAGCCCTGACGTACATGGAGCTGGTGCTCTCCGACCCTTGCATGAACTGGGCTTGTACCCAGTGGGGCTTGGTGACGTGGCAGCTGAACCTGACCCTCTGCGCCCGGCTTTGTTGGCTGGGCCAGCGCTCAGCCTTTTGCTCAGGTCCTGCGGGCCGCCGCGGCCCAAGCATGGAGGCAGCTCAAGGGGTTCCTCCGAGATGGCCGGGTGTTGCGCGGGTGCTGCTGCGTGGGGAGCTTGCTGTGCTGCGGGGCAGGTCTTTGCAAAGTGCCTCTCGCAGCAGAGACTGAGGTTCTGCTGTGCCTGGCAGGGCAAGGCAAATAATAGGGAAAAGTCTCGACCCCGTCAGCGGGCGCGGCAGCCTCTGGGCAGCGTGGGAGGGTTTCCTT
>NW_009629672.1:1693-3365 GCF_000690535.1 Cariama cristata
AGCGTGGAAGCTTTCCTTCCTTGCGCTTGGCAAGGAGGCGACGGGCCAGGTCCATCCCCCATGCTTTAGCAGGTTGTTTCTGGGTGTCCTCAGTAACTGCTGCTGCCGCCAGCCATACCCTTGTTGGGTGCCTAGGGTTCTGAGGGCAAGTAACTGAATCCCATCGTGGTCCTTTCCAGGAGCAGCTGAAGAGTCTTACGGACATTGTGTGGCCTGAGATGGCCCGGATGGTCAAGGAACAGATCAGGGAGGCAGATGCTCAAGGTAACTGGGGTGGCTGGCGTCACAGCACAAAAGTGGGAGTTGGGTGCATGGTCTTGTGCAGCCCACCACGACCCAGAGCCCTGGGAATGTGCTGCTTTTGACAGCACTGTGAGTATTTTCTGTGCTCAGACCCCCCTCTTTGCTGGGCAGCTTGCTGGGGATGTTCTCTAGCCCATCTCTGAGCAAACCCCTCTGCTCAGCTGGGCCGGCAGCTGGAACAGGCTTACCCCCAGCTTCCTACTCTGAAGAAGGGTGGAGGTTGCTTTTTCTTTCCCGTGTGACTTCAAGTTCATTCTTGATGTAGCTCTCCAGCAGTAAGTGTGGTGTGTATTCCTTCTGGGAGCAGATTTTTTTCCAGCTCTTGGGAGATGCTGTTGATAGCTCGATAGGCATTTGGCTGAAGGCATTGGCTTGCCGTCCCAGGTGTGCCCTTTAAGCGAACACTGCCTCTGCCTGCTGCTCTCTTTTCCCCATGAGGTTCTTTGGCTCAGCAGTAAAACGTCTGTGCTGCCAGTTTACAGGGAGGCATGACTCCACGAGTGTAAGTGGACTGGCTGGGTTGGACCCTGAGGAGCAGTGACACTACCTCGCAATTGCCAGGTAATGAGGAATGCCCTTGTTCCCTAGGCAAGGCTGTGTGCGTGCTGGATGCTGCCGTGCTGCTGGAGGCTGGCTGGCAAGACATGGTCCATGAGGTGTGGACGGCCATCATCCCGGAGGAGGAGGTGGGCGATGCCCCTTGGCCCCTCGCTGGCTGCTGGGCCTGGTTCTCAGCTTCCCCTCTGAGCGGCTGAGTGTCCCCTCTGGTCCTTCCAGGCTGTGAAGCGCATCATGGCCAGGGACGGGCTGAGCGAGGAGGCTGCTCGCAGACGGCTGCAGAGCCAAATGACCAACAGCCAAAGGGTGGAGCAGTCGCAGGTGGTGCTGTGCACACTCTGGGAGCAGGATGTCACCCGCAAGCAGGTGAGCCCCGGGCTGGCTGCTGCGCTTGGGGTCTGTCTCGGGTGGTGAAGGGGGAGGCAGGGAACCATGACGGGCAACAGAGGGGTCAGTGCTGTGACTGGGTCACGCAGGGTGTGCCTGGGTGTGCGCTCACCATCAAGGCTGCCTCTGGGCATGGTCAGGAGGGACAAATTTGGGGATGTAAATGCAGCAGGGAAGGGACAGGAAGCGTGGGACCCTCGTGTGACACCCCTGCCTGTGCTGTGGTGCCGCACGCCTTGTCCCTGGCTTGGCTGTGGGCTCTGAGGTGCCGCCCTGCGTGGGTTCTCTGGCAGGTGGAGAAGGCCTGGGACCTCCTGCAGCAGCGCCTGAGCCAGGAGCGCAGCCTGTGAGGGGGGGTCACGCTCCTCTTGACCATCAAGCGCCAACCCTGCCATCCCACACTGGCGGGACGGGAGGTGGGGGT
>NW_009629673.1:0-1316 GCF_000690535.1 Cariama cristata
TAGAGGATTAGGCAGATTAACAAAGGAAAGCAGCTTTTAAGAGTTAGGGCTGCAATGCTCTTCACATTGTTGGCCTAATCCATTACTCCGCAATCTGAAACTCTCCCATTTTGCAATGTTCCGGTCACAGTGGTCACCACTGTCCTGATCCAGCACTTCCCGTGCAGACTCTTCCATTATTAGAGTTTTTACAAAAAAATATTTCCTGATGAAGACACATAATAAATGCATTTTTATTTTGCATTAATACTTCAGACGTACCATACTGATACACTGATAATACAAAGACAGAGAGAAGACTCACTTAGAAATGCAAACTTTGTACGACCATTCCTGTGCAGGCAAGAAAGAGAACTGTGACTGAATTTGTTGTTCTAGAAATTGAGCTTGCAGTAAAGACGATACCTGCACATAACTGATTTCTTCTAGCCGGGACAGGTGGAGAAGGAACCCTTGGCCGTGGAGGATCCTAGTGATCATAACGAATATGAAATGTTAATATGTCAAAGGAAGAAAATAGAGCAGACAGAAGGATATTTTACTTCCTTATTTTATGTTCAATTTACATTAACTACCACTACTACTGGAAGACAGAATAGTAACCTTACAGGTTGTTAAGGCCTAAGGTTTTCTTGAAATGTATAATCCAAATTACTGTGATAACACCTATAATGCACTACTCGGAGATCTAGACAAAGCTATACCAAGTACTGCAAAGAGAAATAAACGGACCTTCCTCCAGAGCAATCTTAAAATTTATGGAAAGTAACAGTTTTAAATGTTGATTAAAGTCTTACTTGAAACATTTTCTGAAACTGCACTATAAAGTATTTTGCCAAATTATCATTTTCAAGGAAAACTAATTTGTAAATTTTTAGCCCAGTTCATACAGACAGTTGGTAAAAAAAAAACATTTCCAACAAAACGTCAGAAGTGTAGCCTGAGATTCAAATATCATAGGCAATTATTTAATCTACTCTTCACAGGAGAAATTTATTTTCAGAAAAATGGTCGCAGAGAAGATTAAATCAAGTGAAGGAAATGAGTGGTCTTGGGACCACTACTGTAACTCATTCATGATGCAAAGAAGGAAGCAAAGTGTACTAGGAGTTAGAATCTTTTTGCACCTTCAAAAGGATGAAACAATCATTGTCTGTAGCTCGGAATCAACATTAACTTCATGCCTGAGCTAAGTTCTTCTCTGAGTGAACACAATGAGTTGCTAGATCAGATGTAAACTTTCTTCTCCTAAACCTTGAGATCATTAGACCCTCTGTAAGGGTCTGGACAGAGTATGTACACTCAAAAATGAGGTG
>NW_009629674.1:0-1463 GCF_000690535.1 Cariama cristata
CTTGTTCATCGGCATCGTGCTCGTCACACCATCCAGAGGGCCAACCCGCGCGGCACGGAGCGGCAGAGCCCTCCAGCCTGCCGAGGGGACCACGGGCCGTCGTCAGCGCCGGGTGGGCTCAAGCTTTGTTACAGCCCCTCTCAGATAAACCGGGCCTGCCCCGAGTCCCGCGTTCCTCCTGCGGCCAGCCTCCGTGACTCGGAATTAAGCCTGAGCGCCGCCTCCTCTAGCGTCTGCTCTAGCAGTTGAATCCACCTCCACATTTGAGAAACTTATCGACAAAATCAAAACATTGAAAAGTTTTATCGCTACTGAACATATTTACAGTTTTCAGCACGCACACAGCTAATCCAAATGGGTATGGGGATGTCGAAGGTGAGCACGTGGTAACTATCATATTTGTTCTTTACGTTTTCAGAAACAAACATAAAATTCCGATTCTCGTATCTCACTATTTCATTTAAATGAGACTTTTTTTCAACCACACAGATTTTTATAAACAAAAAAACCGATACAATGTATTAAAACACATAATAACAAGAGTCTACATGTAAAAATATAACTTTTACATACACAATTTCAAAATAATGATACGTTTGCCATTTGTTGCATAAAATTTACAAATGTATTTTTCATTACTATATAACTGGCAAAACAGGAGAACAGATGGAACATTTAGACCGTTTGATGGATTTATGGCATTTATTCAGTGTTGATAGGTGGAAAATCTACTCGAACAGGGAGATTTTATTTAAAATACATGCCAGGTCGGTGTGGCTGTAAAAATAGAAACTGGAATTAGAGACAAAAGGATGCTGACAAATACTT
This sequence comes from Cariama cristata, assembly GCF_000690535.1. Lineage (NCBI taxonomy): Eukaryota > Metazoa > Chordata > Aves > Cariamiformes > Cariamidae > Cariama > Cariama cristata. The sequence continues at coordinate 829 of NW_009629674.1, forward strand.
AACTAGGAGCACTATCTGTTAATCGTACTGTACACCAAAGTCAATCGTTATTAAGATTCACTATGGAAGTTGGTTCAATTGTGCCCAGACTTCAAAGCTAGTTATCTGATGAGCTGCTGTGCCATAGTTTGAGCTATGTTACTATTAAATATGTTAAGTAAAAACTTCATTCGTACTGGCCAGAGAAATACTGTACTACCACCCCTCCTCGAGAAAGTGCAACTTAATGCTTTAGGACTCATAAGGCTTGGTATAATGCTGCATGATGACCCAAATTGGCATTTCACAAAGAAAGGAGGAGGCAGCAAGTGGTCTACACTTAAATAATCCACTTAAAAACGAGAGAAGAACAACAGAAAAAGAAGTCGATCAAATCTGTCACACTACTTGCAATTTTCCCCCGCGATGGTGTGTGGTCCCCCCCCCCATCCCCCCCAAATCTGACCATGTATTCAGCAACGCCTCACTGCACACTATTTAGGCTACACACATAGGTAACACTTTAATCGGTTCGTTAATCACAGCCACTTTGATTATGTTATGTTTCCGATGATATAAACATTGGAAGGCACAGTGGTAACTTGTAGCATTCTAACCTTGTACCTCTGAAAATCCCAGAAAAGGGTCGAGCGGAG
>NW_009629675.1:0-15593 GCF_000690535.1 Cariama cristata
TCCCACCTGCTGTGGAGCCGAGTTCTGTGCAGTTCGGGTGCCCGCCCTGCCCTGCGAGCACTGCGAGCTGCCGCGGCACAGCACGCGGTCCTGCGGTCATCATTGGGAAGAGTAATATTGGTTTTGTATATTTCTGTTTCTATTAGTAGTAGTATTGCTTTAATAATATTTATGCTCTTTTTCACTCTTATTGTTTTATTAAAGTTTGTTTTAAGTTTCCAACCCATCAGTCTCTCTCCCTTTTCTCTTCTTCTTCCCCTTCTGGGAAAGGAAGGGATTAATAGAGAGCATCTGCCACCAGCTTTAAGCGCTGGCCCAGCCTTAAACGGTGACAACACAAAATCAGGAAGTATGAAAAACCTAAAGCACTGCAGAATCAGAATCATGTTTTATATACTTAGAAATATGAAACTTAAACCTTTACTTTAAAAAGGTCCAAAGACTTCTGCTTGACAAGATCCACTCATTACCTCCAAAAATGCATTTTCATGTGTTAAATATTGCTCAGAAGGCATTTAAAAATAGCAGTGAACAAGCTGAAAATTCTAATTTCATATCTACCTCTGATCTTATCAGGGGATGAAGAAATGTTTAAGTTGCAGACACCACATTGCTTTAGAATACATAAGTATCAGATCAGTTTTACAAGATACACTGAAACACTGCTCCCATTTCCACATCTGAAATCTTAGCTCAGTCCTTACTCTGAATACTTCTAAGATACACCCATACTCCACCAACTACATCATCAAAAAAAAAGGAGGACAAGTCTCTTGTATAGTTCTGTAACTCCAAAGACACCACGCAATGCAGCAGAATTTGAATAACATTGATTCAGACAGCACACAGGTCCTAACTCTTGCTTTAGAAAAAGATTAAGTACAAAGTAATATACACACCACAAAAGAAAGTCAACCGCAAACACTTGTATTAAATTTACACCCACAGATCTGTGGCACCTTTAGAACATCTAACAGCTCACAGGAAGTGATACATATTAAGTACTTCACTAGTATGCAAGAGAGATTGTGTGCTAACTACAGGTACATTAAAGAATGATGAAAACCAAAGAATTCAGGTAGTGAAGAAGAGGGAGGAAATATGAAGTAGAATATTAAAGATATAAGCATGTCAAGAGTGACAAGCATTACAATTTTGGGATAGAAGACAATTATGACACTAAACTGAACATCATAAAAGAGACAAGTCAATTGATTTCCCAAGATAGACTGATGTTCTGAAATTCAGTATGGCTGCCTAGCAGATGCCAGTGCTCAGCCAGATGGGTGGAGTAAATCTCTCCTTAAGGAAGAATAATCTTCTGATTAGCTGTAAGAGAACACTGAGTAGTCAGCTTCAGACAGTTTTTAACTTCTGTTTAGGTACCAATCTGAGATACAGAACCAGACACAGTTGGTTCAAAAGGATTAGATCATACAGCATTTCAAGAAACTAGAAGAGTAAGAGGATGCTTACTACAGATAAAAAGTATTAAGATTCCTATCACTGCCACTATCCCTCTGATTTAAGGACACAAAATCTTTACCTTTGGAAAAGCAAAGATTAATTTCTCTAGCAATTACTCATTTTACACAAAACTTCAGAGAATTTAGACAACCAGATCCTTCCTGAAAACCTGTAAACTGAAAGCTAAGCTACTTGGTCCATAAGAGCAACACATGCTGGAAACACCCTGTGAGCTGTCTTTCAAAATGTTATGCCCATCATAGTAAGTTTTCTGAACTAGAAGGTCAGACTCTCAGAATGTAGTTATTTTTCCAAGTGAAGAAAACTGGCCTTAGTACTTATTTTGAAATGGTAAACTTTTGCTTTCTAAACAATACTTTACAGACACAGTTCAAAGAAAAGCATTTCACTGACATCAGTCAAAGTGATGTCACCAAAAATATTTCAACAGCTACAAGACGTTTTACATTCAAAAAGAAAATTAGCTAGCAAAAGTCTGCAAGTACTTAAAAAAACCAAACAACAAGATTTTCTTATAGTTTAAAGGGACAGAGTCAGCTTGAAACATTACTAAATTTCAGACATCAGGTATTAATAAAACAGAAGTTTATTATTAATAATAATTAATGATATACTGTATTAATTATATGCTTATATACACTTAAAGAAATAATAATAGCTGCTGCAGAGCTCTACTTCCCTGCATTAAAAACATCTTTCTCTTTATTAACGTATAAAAGGCCAACAGTCAGCATGAAAAAACGCTAAACGAGAAGCATAGAAGTTTTTAGTTCTCTCAAAAGTTGTCATGTCACAAACACCACTTCAGAAAGAGTCAACGAATTTGATTTAAGCTGACTATGACCCTTTCAAAATAAATGCATTTTAAAGGATAAGATTAATTCAAAGATACAAAAGCGATAGACTTTGTACTGTACCTATCTTTGATCTGTCTGGCAGCCTTGGCGCATGTCAGAGAGAAGAGAGAGAAAGTAGTTAGTATTTCCATGCAAGTATCAATGGCAGTAACATGCAAGAAGGCTGAGAACAATTTCAGCTGTATTGCTCAGATGTGAAGATTAAAATGAGTTTAACATTTTTCACCAAAATAAATTTTCCCATAAAGCATGTAATAGTATTGGTTAGAACTGCAACAATGTATCACCTGGGAAAAAAATGATCTCAAGAACCACACCAAATCAACACCAAATTACTCAACCTCCTGGGTGTGACTTTGTCTCTTTAGATTTCTCTTAATCACTTAAGTTACTCTCCATCATATTTTAAAAGAGTTACATGACCAACTCAGTAAAATTTAACTTTCAAGGTATTTTCTGTGAAACTATAAAGTCCCTATTAGTGGCATGTAACCACACCTGACTTGTTTGACTATATATCATAGGATGCACACTCTAACAAACAAGAAAAAAATAGGACTTGCTTTAACTGTTCCTTCCTCTGAAAGTTACTGTACTATTCTGACAATACTACCTAAACAGCTCTCTCCATATGTCACTATTCAAAACCACAGAACAGAGTTTTTCCCAGCATTTAAATGATACCACTGAAACCAATACAGAAGTGGTGATGGCATATTTCAAAGATAAACATTAACTGGCATTTGGAAAGATAAAATCCCTGTTCTTCACCAAGAGGAACTGCAAACCTAAGACAAAATGTTATTGTTAAAGTAGTGATGGCTTAGTTACGTCTGTCGAATCCATGCTTGCAGTTAACATTACTACTTGATCTAGTTGCCATTCAGCTGAACTACTTTCCCTTCCAAAGAGGAGACAGGAAACATTCAGGTAGCTTCTCGGTTTAAAGTCAAACAAAAGTGGAGGACTTCCAAAGTTTTCATTAAATACAAAGCACACTCAATTAAAAAAAAAAAAAAATCAAAGTTGTCCCTGCTATAAAACCAATTTTATAGACCCGAAGTGGGAAACAGAAAAAACCAAGTGTTTAGAAATAAATTAGCTTAAGAGGTAGCTTTGTTTTACCTCAAATCAAAGTTATTGCAGGAACTACTGATTGATTTTCCTACACAGCAGCTGTAAACAAAACAGAACTACTTAAAAACCAAAGCCTTCTTCATAACCTCTATGCCTTGTGGAATATGTGGTACCCAGGACTCAACAAAGTCTTCTGCAAGACAGTCCTGGCTTAACTCCTTTGAATTTAGTTTTTTTACAGGCTACTGACAAAGAAGGGTATCATCCCATCTCAGATGAGCTGCCCAGCAGTGTAAAATCACATCCTGTCTAACCACTGAATCCTCCTGTTGCTGGTATTCATGTTCTTTTGACTTCCAGGGAACCCAATTCAGCCAATAAAGCCAATAAAAATCTAACATGGAAAAAAAAATTAAGAAATTATATTAGTCTTATGCTAGTTTCTCCTGAACTGATACACTAGAGGATCCAAAGAAAAGTTGTTCCAATAAATGACAGTCAGGGCTGGAGCTGCCCTTTCAGGATCATTTGGTATTCCTACTAGCAGACCAATAGATTTAGCTAATAGTCAAGGCAATATTACCTTAAAATGTCATATCCAAAGGCACATTTACAAGTGCAAGCTCATGTAATACAAATTTCAAATCCTAGACATAAGAATTCACTGAATTGGATTTTAGTATCTTAAGCTTCAGACTTCAAATTTGAAGAGATTTTTTCCCCCAGCAAAACCTCAAATAACTTTCCTTAGCGTATTTGATTAAAAAAAAAAAAAACATTAGAGATATCTGAAAAGGAGCAACTCACAATAACTTCAAAGCTACATTCTGCATAGTCCTCAAGAGCTAACTTAGTTTTAACACATCGCTATGACAAGACAGAAAGGACAACTCAAACTGAAGTGCTAAGAAAAATACTCAGTTTGGGAATTGTCACTCTTCAAGGCAAATAAATTAAAGCTGACACTCAGGAAGCAAGACAGCACACAAACGTGTTGCCAAAAGGTATAACTGACACAGTAAGACAGCTTTCCTGCCCGCTCTTTCAGAATAATACGTGTCCTGGTTCCTGTTAAAATGCAGAAAGGCAAAAGTAATTGGGTCTTGGATTTGGTGTGGCTGACTCCACTACTAACACGAGGATTATTATAGCAAGCCTACTGTACTCAGTCAGCGTACATGTATAACTGTTTTATTAATTTGTAAGTATATTCTCCCGGTTAGATAAACGTTGCCTTATTTACAAGTCTGCTGTGGTGACGTACACATTATTTGTATTAGAATCATAATGTGAGGCCCAAATCAGGCTCTTGCCTACACAGTACACAAATGCATTAGAAAGTTTTGGGGAATAGAGGAAGAGTTGCCCTGAATTCAGTTGCTTAAGATCTTTCAGGACAGCTATAGAGTTCAGGGTTGCAAATTAAAGATCCACAGCTTGCATGAAGTTCTACAAAACAAACATCTTGTCATCCACACATGGCTGCAGCTAGAACACAGAGACTCTCTGCAAGTGTCTTGTAACAGCACTCAGCCACTGAAAGGTTACTTGCCATGGCTTTCAGTGCCTCCCATCACATATTTTGTAAGTCTTGGTTCAGTTTTATAGAGATTTATTTCACCCTCACTTCCTGGGTTCACTTATCCAGCATCAGTGCAAGTTTGCTTGACACTGACAATTGCCCAGTAGGAGGCATTCTTTTCCCTCTTCCCTCCCTCTAAATAAGAAAAAACTTATTTTATTAGAGACTGCATAAAAATTCAAGACTATAGTGCTTGACTTGGCCTCCTCAGAGGATTCACTGTATTTTTATATTCATCTCTATCCTTACTCTCAGTATTCCTAGTCCAGTACAGTAATGCAAAGGATACTTCAAACTGAGACAAAACCCAACATCTGTCTTATGCACATCCGTTCAGTGTTTTCTACCTTTAAGAATTCCACAGGGTCCTTTATGTCCAATGACTGTGCAGCAAGTTCCAGCAGCTCTTCAGAACTCTCCAGGGCATTACTACACTGGCTAAGCTGATCCTGAAGCAAAACCAGAAAGTAGGAAAAATTTGATGTATTCACATTAAAAAGGCGGTTTATATCTACCAGTACTAGAACTACCTGGCTTTGCTATGCATTTGTAACTACTTATTACCTTATCTCATCAAGCCTATTACCTCTGACACATCATGCTAACTAAAACTTCACTGTGCTTCACAAGTGCACAGTGATATGTGGTACATCCTATAAATCCAGAGGGGAAAAAGTTGGATAGGTGGTTAAGTTTGATTTAAAAGCCAGATTTCATTTTCAGGCCTGTCTGTCCCAGCATCACGATTGCAGAAGCAAAGAAATGCTTGCATTTGGGTATGCTACAATTTCTATTTACAGAACTGCACTATCATCAATGAACTGATACTGTTTAACGTGGCAGTAGCCTTGAAAAAGGCAATGATTTTATCCCCAACCAGCTCTAGAACTGTCACAAGACAATCCTGAAAAATCAATAATACTGATGTGTATCAAATGGGGATAGTAGACAAAGGTGAATAGAGGAAGAAGGGCAGATTTCAGGATTATCTAAAACACTGTCATCAGTGAACTAACATTCCCAGTATATGAAACAGTCCACAGAGAACTTCCAGTATTACACACTATGGGTATATCCCTAAAAAGATTAGTTCTGAAAACACTGCAGGATCCTAAACATACTGTAGGTTAAACAAGAAGAGCATTTTAAACCTGCCAGCAGCTTTTGCATCACCACTCAACCTACAGCTGGTTTTCTACTCATTTCTACTACTTATTGTAGTGTCTCAAAATAAGTCAACAGCAAGTAATTATTTCTCTTTAAAACAATTCAGGAAAGACAGCTTGCTTTAAAGTAGTCACTGTCTCAAAAGCAATCAACAGTTGCATTAACCTCCAGAACAGACCAGCCTCAAGCACTTCAGAAGTGTAACTAGTTTTGGCAAATGTGGCGAGTTGACCTGGGCCAGCTGCCCCTCAGATTTACCGTTCAAGGGTAAAATAGTAGCAAGGAAACAGTCCAATAGCTAGAAGTTAGCACAAAGTTTCCAGACAACTTCTGAGGCATGCTATTAATGCAAGCTATCCTTCATGTAATACAGCTGCTCTCCTCTTTGCAGGATATCCTATGCTGACAAACTCAGATATACCGTGATACTCCCAAAATGTCCCAGGCAAACACCTCAGAGGAATGCAAAGGCCAGGAGCATTTTCAAACAGCTCTGCAGAAAGACATGGTAACTGGATGCTGCCATTAGCATCTTACTGACATGCATCTGCATTTGGGAGTTAAAAATAAATACTTCAGTGTCATTAAATACACTGTCCCAAAATGAAGCAACATAAAACAAGGCTTTAAGGAGAATTTCTAATTTTCAGCCTTAACTTCCAAGGAAATTACTTCGGAGGCATCAGAGTAAACATTAAATTCTCATCCTGTTCTACCATTACATAGCCCCTGTATTTTAAGTTATCACTTATTCTCAACAAGAGCACCTAGTCAACTACAGAAGACTAACTACAGCACAAGGACTTTAAGAGGACAATAAATTAAGCAAGTCCATTCCTTTAAACAGGATCTTTAGACCTCACTGAAGTTCCCTGGTTTCCTCATACAAAGTTAATTTTCACTTCCAGTCAAAGATAATGGCTTGGATTAATAAGTTCAGTGCAACAGTTTTCATCTGTTTGTTTGGTTTGGTAGACTGACTGTTGGGAAAAGCACTCTTGCAGTGCCTCAGTTACAGAGGAAGCTTGGTCTGTCATCAAGTAAAGAGAGTGCCCTTTGGGCCTGCAGTTACAGAACAGCCTCAGCTGAAGGACAAGTAGAGCACTTAACAACTGTGCCAATGATCTGTAACATCCCACCTGTCTTCATCCTCTTCTGACTAAGTAGCAGCTCAGCTATTCAACACAAGCAGTTCTTGATACAGCTGTATCACACTGACAAGCTTTCAGAAGAACTTGGTTCATCCACACCTGAGCTTGATCAAATTAGATTAACTATCAGAAAATTAACAGTTATTAACAGATTTAACAGAAAATTTCAATGGTCAAACTGCCAGATGAATAACTATCAAAACAGTTTTCAGTTCCAGAATAACTTCTTGCAAGACTAACTTTAGTTTTTCTTCACTAGAAGGTAGAATAATTGATACATGCCACAGGTGAATTTCTCCTGTGAGTTATTCATTGAGAAGCACTTATTCTTTAAGCATTTAAGTCCTAAGTGTCCCTGGATGTGAACAGACCTCTGTCTGTTGAGAAACTTCAGAAAGACTTAAAACAGACATATGGGGAGAAAGATTAAACTGGAGGTGGAAAAGTGCACTTAAGTGCCTAACTTAAATTGTGCACTCAGAAGTTCTGGAATGTTTTATACTCAGTCTTTAAGTATGAACGTAAACCTTTACAAGGAAGCCTTTGGAATCTCTTTCAGGATACTGTTCCTAGAACTTCTGTAAACTGACTAGACACAAGAAGGCGAAGTTTTTCAGGAACAAACAACTTCCTTATTGCTTTGCAAATGAGAACTAGAACTATTTGCAAATAAAAAGAACTAGACAGAAGAATGCCACAACTAGGGTCATTTAAAGAAAAAGAGCTGGAGAAACACTTCTGCTTAAAATATTTAACCACGCTTCAGCCCCACATGACTAGAGTTTCTGAAAGCCAGGGCCAACTTCCTAGACACTACCGGAAAAACAGAGACTTCATACATGTTTCACAAAATTACATTTTTGTTTCTGTTTCTCTGAAACCCATTGGAAAGATTCTCCTGCATGAAATTATATGACTACAAGCTGGTGAAGTTCACATAGCAGGTTTAGTAGCAGGCACCAGTGTAACCTGTTCCCAAGCAATTCCCATATGTCCTCCAGTGTGCATGTACAGTTTGCTTGATGTCAACAAGTGGAGGATGGTCAGTTCTGTCAATAGGAGACAGGCCTTTGTGCTTAGGATACCTGGCATGATTGTCAGTTCTAAGTTCAAGCCTGAGCAAATCACTTCAGCATGCCTACACGTTCAGATGTTTGTATTCCAAACCAGAGAGAGAAACCAATTTCAATCCAGAAGGTGTTCATTAGTTTGAAGGTAGTAAACATATCTAAGTCTTCCTTCTATGCAGCCATTCTCCACCTGTAAGCTCTACAGGTGATACCACTTCCTTTCTACATAACAATGTTGAGAACATACATACGCTATAGACCATGAAGTAGCCTAGAAGAAGGAACCAGATAAGTACTTGTATCAAAGAAAACATTTACCTTACACTTACTGCATTTCTTGCAACACTACCAAAATCTTACTTTCAGTTGAGATTTAAAACAGCAGTTGAAAATTGTTTCTACTCAGCTGCAAAAATTTACAGAAGTAGTTACAATACCTGTAGAGCTTGAATTTTACGAGCCTCTTCTTGCTGAATGGTGTTGGCCATACTCCCCTTCATTTCATCCAATATAGAATACAGACCATCAAACTCTTCATCCAACTCGCTGATTGCATTAGAAGAGTTTACCTGAGAAGAGAATTCAAACTCCTGCAATTTGTATTGGAAACAACGCAGACTAGCCTTTTAGACTGAAAGTCACATTGTTTGCCCAAACATGCTTTGCCATGACCACTAGATACCTTATCACTGCTCCTCACCTTATCAAAAGGGAAAAAACATTAGGAATGATGGACATGTCCTAAGCAGACTTTACAGCAGGACACTGAAGACTGAAACCATAAAAATTCGATGATACTCAAACTTGCACAGAACCAACATGCTTGGCAACTTTGTTCCATGCCAAAAGGCCCTGATTTCCCTCTCACAATTATATATGGATTGCTAGATGTTTGTAAAGAGGTAGTTACCCAGTTCCATATAAAATGATTTCATTTGATACTAAAAACTGCAGTCAAGAATCCAGCTTAAAGATCTGCTGGGTGACTTCCATTTCTGCGTTAACTTGGCTCAGCTTTAAGAGGAAACAAACAGCTCATGGCTTACCGATAGGGTAAAGGAACTTAAACCTCATCCTAGCATAGACGCTCTAAAAATTAGGTCTAACTTTTAACTTAAGCCTAACAATTTGAAACTACTGAAAAGAGAAAGAGCAAAGAATTTTCTCTCAAGTATCAGAATAGTCTCATTTTTCAGTCTGCCAAGCAGGCTAAAAATCTAAAAAAAGATAAGACTACTTCCAACTAACACGAGTTTGAAATCTTGCATCAAAATCTAGAATATCTTTTCCACATAAATCAAATCCTACAATAGCTTTTTGCATGAAAAGCAAAACCACTGTATCTTTCAACTAGAGACAGACTTAAAAAATAAAACATTTTTCTACCTGGTTCCAACACGAAGATATATTTTAAACTTGATTCTTACAGCCCATCCCTTACACACTATCCAAACAGTTTGAGACTTACAAAACTGGAAAGTTGCTCCCCTCTCAGCTACAACCTATAAGCCTTAATATATATACCTGAACATTTGTTATTGTATGGTTCAGCATGTCAATGAAGTTGTGAATTTCATCATTTTTGTTCGCTAGAGTAGAGACAATCCTTTGCAGAGTCTCCTAGAATTACAAAAACAAGTGAGAAGTTGTAAAAGAATCTTTTACTTTTTTTAACCATCACCACTTCAACATATATGGAAATTCATCATGCCCATTCCAGTTGTGGTGAATTCAACTGTTATTCAGATGGGATCAGGTAATACATTTTGTTAGAAAACAGAAAGAGTACCAAAAGTCTAAGAAGCATTCCACCAAACTAAAGATCTCCAGTTGTTAGTTTAAGAGAAATCAAGAATCTGTTTTATGATACACCACTGTTTCACATGTTCTGCTACCCATGTAGCAAACTTCTGCAACTCCTCAGTCATCTAAACCAGACTACCTACTGGCACCACACTCTGACATATACAACTTCTCCAGATGAGAAATCCAATGTTTGCACAACTGAATAGAGAACCCATTTTTAAAAAGCTGGTAAAAGTTAACCCAGAAGAAAAATAAGCTAAAGTCTAAAGAAGCTAGTGCTAAATAATTAAGCAAACAGTTTGTTCTATATACAGAATAAATATGTAACAGTGATTTGCAAACTTACTCTACAAGTGGTAAAATATTTTGGCAAATAATTTATATATTCTAATTAAAAGTGACCTCAAAGAGGAAAGCTTACTTATAGTTGAGAAAGAGAATCATGGTTATCTCTGTGGTGTACTACTCCAGCTATTAAAAAGCAGTAGGTCCAGCTTACAAAACACATACTAAGTGTGCAAAACTGATAAGCACATCAAAATGCATTTTTAAATTAAATAAGACTACCAAGTGTAATTTTGTTGAGTAGGCAGTCGCATATTCTAAGAATTTGACAAAACACATCAATGCTTGGTACTTAAAACTAAGTCAAGTTGTATAATTAAAGCTCAGAGCATATCAGCATATGTAAGTAAAAATGAATGACAACGTGAGGAGCTAACTAAGAATTTTCTGTTATTTAACTCAGACCGGTTGACAATAAGTTCTAGAAACAAACCTGACTCTAAAATGCTAGATTTGGCTCTTTACAAAAGTGAAACCTGTCTTAACTATAATTAAGACATTATTAATCACTTGGACTCAATAGTTCCAAGTTACTCAACATTGGTGCTCGAAAACATTTAGGAAATCAAGGCATGGGGAGCTAATAAGCACACCTCAAGAACAGTCAGACCACCAAAAAGATGTTGCAGACATCCCTCCCATAAGCAATTTCTTAATAACCATTTACTACTTCATAGAATCACAGAGTAGTTGGGGTTGGAAAGGACCTCTGGAGATCATCTAGTCCAACCTCCCTGCCAAAGCAGGTTCACCTACAGCAAGTTGCAAGCAATCACGTCCAGGCAGGTTTTGAATATCTCCAGAGAAGGAAACTCCACAACCTCTCTGGGTATCCTGTTCCATTTCTCTGCCACCTTCAAAGTAAAGAAGTTTTTCCTCGCATTCAGATGGAACTTTCCGTGTTTCATTTTGTGCCCATTGCCCCTTAACCTGTCACTGGGCATCACTGAAAAGTGTCTGGCCCCACCCTTGTGATGCCCACCCTTACGGTATTTATAAGCATTGATAAGATCCCCTCTGAGTCTTCTCTTCTCCAGGCTGAACAGACCGAGCTCTCTCAGTCTTTCCTCATAAGGGAGATGCTCCAGTCCCCTCATCATCTTCATTGCCCTCCGCTGGACTCTCTCCAGTAGTTCCTTGTTTTTCTTGAACTGAGGAGCCCAGAACTGGACACAGTAATCCAGCTGTGGCCTCACCAGAGCAGAGTAGAGGGGGAGGATAACCTCCCTTGACCTGCTGGCCATGCTCTTCCTAATGAACCCCAAGATACCATTGGCCTTCTTGGCCACAAGGGCACATTGCTGGCTCATGGTCAACGTGTGCACCAGGACTCCCAGGTCCTTCTCTGCTGAGCTGCTTTCCAGCAGGTCAGCCCCCAGCCTGTACTGGTGGATGGGGTTATTGCTCCCTAGGTGCAGGACCCTACACTTGCCTTTGTTGAACTTCATCAGGCTCCTCTCTGCCCAACTCTCCAGTCTGTCGAGGTCTCGCTGAATGGCAGCGCAGCCTTCTAGTGTATCTCCTCCCAGTTTTGTATCATCAGTGAACTTGCTGAGGGTACACTCCGTCCCTTGATCCAGGTCATTGATGAAGAGGATGAACAAGACCAGACCCAGAACAGACCCCTGGGGAACACCACCAGCTACAGGCCTCCAACCAGACTCTGCGCCACTGATCACGACCCTCTGAGCAATACCGTTCAGCCAGTTCTCAACCCACCTCACTGTCCACTCACCTAGCTCACACTTCCTGAGCTTACCTGTGAGGATGTTATGTGAGACAGTGTCAAAAGCCTTGCTGAGACAAGTAGACAACACCCACTGCTCCTCTTTCATCTACCCAGCCAGTCATGCCATCACAGAAGGCTATCAGATTGGTCAAGCATGACTTCCCCTTGGTGAATCTATGTTGACTACTCCTGATAGCCTTCTTTTCCTCCAGCTGCTTAGAGATGACGTCCAGAATGAGCTGTTCCATCACTTTACCAGGGACAGAGGTGAGGCTGACTGGCCTGTAGTCTCCTGGGTCCTCCTTCTTGCCTTTTTGAAGACAGGAGTGACATTGGCTTTCCTCCAGTCCTCAGGCACCTCTCCTGTTCTCCATGAGCTTTCAAAGATGATGGGGAGTGGCTCAGCAATAACATCTGCCACCTCCCCCAGCACTCATGGGTGATCACATTTGTTCACTAAAAAGCAAGAAAAATATTTTATCCTTTCACAACATCCACAGCGAACCTCAACATTACATCCTGGATAAGGAATCTATCCACTAGTCCTAAGCTATGCTCGTACATGTTTCTTCTGACCCCTTCCCTGGCAGTTTTCAACGAATCTGCAATGATGTATTTATTGGTACTCCTGCCCATTGCCTGTTTGCATAGCGTCATGCTCACAAAATTAAGCCACTAGCACAAGAAAGCAAAATTTTACTGCTTTTACCATATGTGTTGTAATGGTATTATGTAAAGATACAATGTACTGGCTAGCAATGACTGAAATTAGGACTCTGAGGATGAGAAACAAGACCAGATTGGTCTCTTTCAGAAAAGAAGAGTATAGCAAGTCTTGGCCATTTCATCACAGAATCTTTTCGTTGTCTGGTTGAAACTGAACATGTTTAAAGACAATTTTGTACACATTAGAATAGCAGATGAAACGTCATTGTCCAACCAGCTGCTTCTGCATTCACTATTGACCAAAGGCAATTGTTTTCGCATGTCAGGCAGCCTACGGTTAAGCCTTAGATCCTATAAACATAACTGTCAATTTGGATGAACAAGAAAACTCCCAATCCTCTTTCAGCTAGGATTTTAGGCCTTACTCAGTTGCAACACATGAAAAAAAAATAGTCTTCTTGTACATAGTACTGAACAATGGTTTTGGTTTTTATAGCTACATACGATTAAAGGAAAAGACCTACATGTGAGGAACGCTTAGAAAGCCTTTGCACAGCCAAATACATGGCAGCAACTGGAAGACAGCTGTCAAACAAGGTTTTCCACTACATCTAAAGTTAAAGTCAAATGACCAAACAAGCATCAGTACAGCTTTTTTTAAGTAAGCTACCAATTTCTCCAGACAGAAATTCCATCAAGTTTGGTCAAACTCAAACAAGTTTAGATGCCTTCTACAAATGCAAGAGGCCTAAAATTATCCAGCAGCAGTAGACAGAATTTTTCTTACACACCAATGCACAAGCCATGAGAACAGAAAGTCAGTTTTCAGGAATCACTAACATATAATATTTTCTAATGTAATTTTCTAATCATTAATATGTAATAAATACATTTTCTTCCAAACATACCAAGACACATGCCAAATTCCAGACACTGCATTGTTGCCATTTCTTCCTTTAAAGGGAATTTCTGAAGAGTCACTACAACTACATGCTTTGAAAAGAGTGCTAGAAAAATTACCAATGGAAGCAGCAGTTGAGGCATACATTCTAAGTTACTTCATAAAAGAACTACAACAGCACTAAGCTCAGTAAAGCTTCTTGGTATTTCTACACTGAAGGAAATTTCAATCTGTTGCCCACTGATGGATGCAGTACTTCAGAGAACCCTGTTACAACTATTCTTTTAGTTTTCTCTCTGGCTAGCACGTATTAAGTGAGGTCAGTTTCAAATTCATTTTGAAAACATTATGGCATGTTTATTACACAAGTCATTTTTCCTGCTATCAGGGAGCTTCATACTGCTATTCACTTTTATGCTACTCTTATTGTCTGAATCTAACACACTCTTTGCAGAAAAAAAAAATGCACAGCATTTGTAAAGCAACAGTGTGGAAGAACAAGGAATAAAGAACATAAAAGGATATGAAAAAGGCCAGGAAGCCTTACAACATGTGGTGGCTTGTAATCTTGCCAGGAGCATAAAAGTAGACAATATACCCTTCTTTGAATAGCTAGTAACTAACATCATATAGCACCTGTTGAAGCAGGTGGGAACCTCATAAAAGTTAGAGTAAACTTTGATAAATTAAACAATTACATTGGTTCTGTATAAGAAGCAAGTTACCAACTTGCCCAAAATCATACCGAGGTCTTATGACATGACTGGATGCAGAACAGTTTCTGAAGCAGCCTCAGGCCTAGGACGAAATCCCGTGTCATACTAACCTCATGTGCAGACTGAATTTCAAACAAGAAGACATACCTACTTAGCCTCCATTAATTTAACCTTCTGCGTTTGTCCAGACACTGAACTTGCCAGAGTTTGAAGGAGTACTTAAGACAATACAGGTGACAATACCAAGTTAACAGACAAAGTATTGTAAAATACAAGATCATCTGCAATTTTACTACTGTATTCAGAACCTCTGACCAGCACTGAAATTCAAATGTGATCAATGACAGCACTCAGGAACATCCGCCTAGAGCACCCACAACAGCTGCAGCCCTCATTTATTCCTTCTCCAGGAGACTAATCTCACATAAAGCAGGCAAAAGGAGACAGACTCAAATTCACATAGTATCCACCAGAAGCACACTTTTTTGGCATATCACATCTTACCTTCCAAAGCATAGGTGAGTAAGAAGTGGCAGCGTACACTTAACTAAAATAGTAAACAGCTGTGATCTGTAAATTTCAAGCCATTAGTAGTGCTAGTTATCCAGATCCTACTCACGAAGCAGTTTCCAAGCTAAGGAAAGCACAGTCTTCACAGAGACAGTAACAGAAGCCCTTCTGGGCTGCTCTACTGAAAGCCAAAGGGCTGAGTCAGAACTTTTTGCAAGGAGTAACACTTTTAGAAAGCCCAGTCCTTGGCTACGCACATCTCTGCTCCTCACTGATTTCCCTGAGGGGGCAGGTGGCAAATAAGGGAAGGAAGGAATTATAGGACAGCAGCCGCAGGAAAGAAAAACCTACAAAACGCTTTTATTAATTAGTTCCCTTCAACACAGGATTACATCAATGGGAAACAGCAGGGCCTATGTACACACTATTATTACTTACGACAGGAATACACAATGTGAAGGGCTCTACACCAGAGCCGGACTTCACTAAGGTGCAGAGAGGGCAGCGGTAACGCCAACGGCCGGAGCA
>NW_009629676.1:0-929 GCF_000690535.1 Cariama cristata
AAACAGGTCCCTGTGCCCCGGTGCCGGTTAATTTGTTTTCAATAGGTTCCAATCAATTAAGCGTGATCCAGGCAAAAGGGAAAAATGCCCTGGTAATTGGTGAAAATAAATCACTCGTCGCGGCCCCGGCAGAGCCGCGGTGGTGGCTGGGAGCGTGCAGTGCCCCGTGGGGATGGGGACGCTGGGGACGGACCCCGCTTCGCCTGGCCGGTATCGCACGTGGGGGCCAGCGTGTGATCTGTTGGGGATGGCGTGTTGGCGAGCTCCCGGCTTGCTTTCCTAGCATCTCCCTCCCTGCCCCGCCGGCTCCTTGCACTCCAAGGGGCGAGGGCGATGCCCCCCTGCCCATCCCCACGGTGGGGAGCATCCCCCTCCCCTGCATCCCTTCACCCAGGCATCGCTGCCTCCCCCAACCCTACCCCAACCCGGGCTGTAATTACCGCACGCGGCGCTTTGATTGCTCCATTCCAATTAATTAAACCCGGCGGTGACCCAAATTATGATCCCTTGTCTTGTCGAGCGCCGTATTTTTAACCTTAACTGGCTGGGGATTTAGATTTCCAATCCGGGCAGAAATGTCACTCGGGGAGAGTGACTGGCGTTGAACCCAGCCTTCCCGTGACGAACCCCGTAATTAGAAACCCTCGTGTCCCCGAGACGGGTCTTTAAAGCTGTCAGAAGCCAAGATCCAGCCATTTGATACAAGACTATCATTAACTGCGCCCAACCTATTAGCTGCAGGTAAATAACAGGCTGTACCGGAGCCGGGGAACAGGCGGGTTGGGGAATTGGTTGGTTCTTAATTAGGAGAAGCGGCGCGAGGGATGCTTTCCCCTCTAATTTGCCTTCGTTAGGAACCCGGGTATGTGTCCCCTTGCCTCTATCCCTTTTCCCGGTGTGGCGATGGCTCTGGCGTGCCGTCTTCCCAC
>NW_009629677.1:0-453 GCF_000690535.1 Cariama cristata
CTATCCCTGCGTGGGCACCGTCCTCCACAGAGATGGAGGTTCCCGGAGCAGCCCAGCCCGGGAAAGGGGTGCTGAGCACCCCCAGACTTCTCTGGGCTGGGGTTGAGCCTCATCTGGGTGGGCAGTGGGGAGGAAGACGTGCCTGGAGCTCCATCCCCACTGCCTGCCTGCTGTTGGTGGCCTTGGCTAGGACTCCTTGAGCCGGGATCTTTGGCTCAGGTGAATGCCCAGCGATGCCCAGCACAACCCCAGCAGCCACAGAAAGCAGAGGGTCCCTGCAAGGGCTGAGCCTGGTGCCAGGAGGAGCTGGCAGGGACAGCCTGGGGTGGCCTGGCCCAAAGCGTGTCCCCAAAACATGCTCTTTCCTACCTTACAACAGCCGGAGACAGGCACAGCATCGTCCTTACGGGCCGGGGGCAAGAGCAGCAGCAGCATCCAGGCCGCTGGCCACGG
>NW_009629677.1:484-2051 GCF_000690535.1 Cariama cristata
ATAGGCAGGGCTGCAGCCGGACCAGTGCCCCTCGCTCTGTCCTGCTGTCCCAGGGCCAGCACCGGCACTGCCAGGTCCAGGGGACCCGAGGGCACGATGGCTCAGCCCTGGGGAACGGCGGGTCCTTCTCCTGACATTGCTGGGGGTCCTTCACCCCTAGCCCCGTCGGCTCTGGCCGCTTACCTGGGAGTTTAGGAGTTTTGATGGGATACCCAAGAGGGACACCGGGCTGCTGACCTCCAAAACCTCCCAGTCCTGCAAAGCCAACAGCAGACTCTCACCTGGAGCCCGCACCCAGGCTGCCACCAGTCCTTGCAAGAGGGGAGCACCCCGGAGCACCCCGGGAGAGGAGAATGGGTGGCTTGGGAAGCCCTGAGGCATCTTCTGGCGTGAGGAGGCCATGGCTGTGATGAACAGGCTTGGGAAGGAAGAGAAGGACAGGCGAGAGAGACGAGACACTCACCGGGGATTCCTGCGAAGGCTCCTGCTCCTAGGTAGAAAAGCAAAGGCACTCAAATGAGCCTCAGGGCTGGTCCATGGGGTCCAAATTCAGCTGCGTGGGCTCAGCCGGAGGTTGGCTTCGCTCGCCCATGTGCCCGATGGGGCTACGACCTCAAAGGATGGGCTGGAGCCAGCCCCAGCAGGATGGGGATGAAGGCAGAGCTGGAGCCAGCCCTGCAGGCCCCCCTCCACTCTGGTGTCCTCGGGGGATTGAGGGACCTACCTGGACCTTTCGGCTTGACTCCAACACCAGTGGGTACTCCAGGTAGCACCCCTACGCCAGGGAAGCGGGCACCTGCGGCAGAGACCGGAGGGGTCAGGTGAACACGGTGTGGCACCGGGGCATTGCTGGTACCCAAGACCCCTGCACTCAGGTCCCAAATCCTTGTCACCCATCTCTGGTACCCGCATTCCCTGGGGGCTTAATGGGACCCCCCTGTGCCAACCTCCCTGCACCCCCCCGGGCTGAGCTGCCAGGGAAGGGTTTGCTTCAGCCCCGGGCGAGGGGGGGGGCGGGCTGTCCATGCAGGAGTTTGGGGTGCCTGCAGGAATACATGGCACCCATGAGTGGGTCCCACTGGTGACAGCAAAGCACCAGCCCATGCCATGGTATTGCCAAGCCCCGGCATTGCTCTCTGCCCCCGTGATGTGCAGTGGTTTTGGGAAGTTGGGGCTCTTTGGGGACCCAGGGCGGGGGGGTCCTGCCCACTGAGCCCCAACCCTCCAAGGGCAGCAGGCAGTGCTCCGGCCTTGCAGTCCTTTGGGTTGGCTTTTTGGTTTGGGGGTTTTTCTGTTTGTTTGTTTCTTTTTCCCTTTTACAAATGTCTTCCATTATAACTCAGGCGTTTTCAGACATGGAAAAGACATTCCTGACCAGCAACACACTTCTCCTTCTGACAATGTCGAAACATCTTGTTTTCACAAGTTTTCCTCCCCCAAATTACTTTGCAGTGAGGAATTCCTCTCTCTCCGCCACCTCCTCCCCCTCCTTCCCACGCCGCCTTTGGCTGGGCAAGCCGGCCCTGGCGTGGGCCGTGGCAGCTCCTCTCCCCGGGCTGATACCGCA
>NW_009629677.1:2061-3285 GCF_000690535.1 Cariama cristata
TCCCGCGGTTCTTGGCACGAGACCCCCGGAGACACCAGGTGCCCTCGCTTTTGGCACAGTGGAAATATCGCTACGGCCCCAGCAGAAGGGTTTGGAAACTGCAGGCAGCAGTGATGGGGCAGGCAGAGAATTAGGCAGGCGTGGGGCTGCCCGAAACCTTCTGTAGGGCAGGGTGCTCTGCCTGCGTGGGCAGGGGAGGTGTTATAATGCCGAGGATAAAGCTGGCCACAAGGCTTTGGACTCAAACTGGGATGCTGGCACCAAGTGGGGACCCCCTCAGAGGTCAGGATGTTGCTGGCAGGGTGGGGACCCCCAGCTCACCTGCACCAGGGAGCACACCGCCCGGGAAAGCTCCAGGAATCCCAGCACCTGCCAGGCAAGAGAAAGGCCGGGATGAGCGCTCGGATGGAGCCGTTCCCCGCCCCGGCCCCTGGCTTTGGGGCCGTGCACCTACCTGGTACTTTGGGGGGTTTCCCTGCCGCGCCAACCCCGGGCTGTACCCCGCCCGGTACCACCGCACCTGCAGGCAGCAGAGACCCCCTGAGCCCCGGGCATCGGCTCCTGCACACCTTGGCAGGCACGGGGACGAGTCTGCCCCGGGCTCGGCTATGCTGGGAACAAGGGGTATTTCCTACCTGCGGAGACCCCAAGGCCACCAGGACCACCAACTCCATCCATGCCACCAATGCCAGCACCTTGGGGGCATTGGCAAGAGGAGTGTACCAATGTGAGATGTCACCGCTGGGTTACGGGTGGCCGGAGCGGTGTCAAAGGAAGGGACGAGCTCAAGATGGCTCTTGGGGGATGAAGGGGACACCCTGAGGCAGTACCAGGGATGGACCCCCCAGACCTGGGCACAAGGACGGATCCCCCAGACCTGGGCACAGGGACCAGGCAGCTCAGCGCTCTCTGCTCCTGGGGGCTCAGGTGCAGCCCCCTGTCCCCCAGGGAAACCTCTCCTAACGCAGGCACCCAGGGGACACCAAGCCCTGGCATTGTTGCCTGGCCCAGCATCGCATCGGGCACCCCCAGCACTCACCAGCTTTCGCAGCAGCCTTGAGCGCCGCAGCAGCGGCAGCACCTGGGAAAACACCCCCGGGGAAGAGACCCGCAGCACCTGCGGGGAGGAGAAGAATCAGCCCGAGCATCCTCAAAAAGCAGTCGGTAAGAAGGTGTCCTGCTCTCCACGCCAACCACGGTGGGTGCAGGGGGTGATGAGCCGTG